>NW_006199318.1:0-754 GCF_000334495.1 Tupaia belangeri chinensis
CTTCTCAGGGGATATTCTTTTTTAATAATTGTATTATACATATTTATGGGGTCCAGTGTGATAGTTCAATATATAAATATAGTGTGTAATGATCAATTAGCTTAATTGTCTTATACACAGATATTCATGACTTGTGTTAGAAACATTAAAAATTTTGTTTTACTTTTTTGAGATATGCAGTAAATTATTGTTAACTACATTCACTCTAGTATGCTATGAAATACTAGAACACATTCCTCCTATTAAGCTGTAATTTTATAACTTCATCCAACCTTGTCCTAGATTCCCTGCCCCCTTATTATTCCCATCTCCAGCTAGCCACTAGCTGACCCAATATGTCTTTATTTGTCATTTAGGTTTTTGTGGACATGTGTACTCTCTGGAGAGAGACAGAGAGAGGGAAAGTGAAAAATCAACCCCTCTAGGGGGATTGCCATGTTGCAATCCCTTCTTCTCCATTCTGCTCTTGGGATTTTGAGTATCCACACACATGAGTCTGGTGTAATATTGAAGCTGCCAGGTTTGTGACTTGAACTATGTTTGGCCATGTGGGAATCCAGGGCTTTAACTACTACTCCAGCTTCTGACCCTGTGACCCACTATTTCTACTAGATATGTTCTAGCTTCTACATATAAATAACATCTGTAATATTTGTGTGCTTACTTTGCAGTTGTATGGAAAATAATTGTAAAATTTGAGTAAAATCACAAAAGACACTGAACAGCCAAAGCAATACTAAACAAAGAAACACAA
>NW_006199319.1:0-359 GCF_000334495.1 Tupaia belangeri chinensis
AGAATCTTGATCATGAAGGGATGTTTTATCTAATGAAATGCTTTTCCTGCATAAATTGATACGATTATGTGGTTTTTATCTTTTTGCCTGCTAATATGGTGTATTAGATTTATGGTTTTGCGTATGTTGAAGCAACTTTGCATTCCTGAAATAAAGCTTATTTGATCATGATATATAATCTTTTTTATAAGTTGTTGTATACGATTTGCTAGTATCTTGTTGAGAATCTTTGCATCTATGTTCATCAGAGATACTGGTCTATAGTTTTCCTTTCTTGTCCTGTCTTTATTTGTTTTAAGGATAAGGGTGATAGAGGCTTCTTAGAATGAATTAGGGAGAGATTCACCCTTTTGGGTCTT
>NW_006199319.1:1005-1457 GCF_000334495.1 Tupaia belangeri chinensis
CTAAGATGTGCTTTGGGGAAGATCTTCTTGGATTGATTCTATTTGGGTCCTTTGTATTTCTTGGGTCTGGATGTTTGAGTGGCTCTCTAGACTTGGGAAATTTTCTTCCAGGATTTCATGGAATAGAATTTCCATGCCCTTATTGGTTTCTTCACCTTCTAGGATATCAATTATTCAGATATTAGGGTATCTAATGGAATCTAGTATTTCTCGTAAATTATCCTCGTGTTTTGTTGTTGTTGTTGCTGTTGTTGTTATTTTCTCTTTTTGTTGGTTTTCTCTAAGTCAGAGGTTTTATCTTCTTTGCCCAAGATTCAATCTTCAGCATGGTCTAATCGACTTTTAATACTTTTGAGAGAGTTTTTGATTTCCTGTATTATAGACATCATCTCTAATAGTTCCATCTGATTCTTTGTTAGCATGTCTATTTCTTCTTTCATATCGTGGAAGGA
>NW_006199320.1:0-1502 GCF_000334495.1 Tupaia belangeri chinensis
TCAGTGCACACAGACACAATGCACACATACATACACCCAGTGCGCACACACCCAGTGCACACACACACGCCCAGTGCACACAGACACAATGCACACATACACACACCCGTGCACACACACACCCAGTGCACACACACACAGTGCACACAGACACAATGCATACATATACACACCCAGTGTGCACACACACCCAGTGCACACACACGCCCAGTGCAAACAGACACAATGCATACATATACACACTCAGTGTGCACACATACCCAGTGCACACACACACACACAGTGCACACAGACACAATGCATACATATACACACTCAGTGAGCACACATACCCAGTGCACACACACGCCCAGTGCACACAGACACAATGCATACATACACACACCCAGTGCACACAGACACAATGCACACATACACACACCCAGTGCACGCACACACCAAGTGCACACACACACCCAGTGCACACAGACACAATGCACACATACACACACCCCGCGCACCCACAGTGCACACAGACACAATGCACACATACACACACCCAGTGCACGCACACACCCAGTGCACACACACACACAGCGCACAGACACAATGTACACATACACACGCCCAGTGCACGCACATGCCCAGTGCACACACACACAGTGCACAGACACAATGCACACATACACCCAGTGCACACACACACCCAGTGCACACACACCCAGTGCACACAGATGCAATGCACACATACACACACCCAGTATGTGCATACACCCAGTGCACACACACATGCCCAGTGCACACAGACACAATGCACACTTACACACACCCAGTGCATGCACACGCCCAGTCCACACACACACAGTACACACAAACAATCCACACATACACACACCCAGTGTGCGCACACACCCAGTGCACACACACACCCAGTGCACAGACACAATGCACACATACAGACACCCAGTGCACACACAGTGCACACACACACAGTGCACAGACACAATGCACACATACACACACCCAGTGCACACACAATGCACACATACACACACCCAGTGCACTCATATAGTGTGTGCACACACTCCCAGCATGAACACACACACCCAGTGTGCATACACACAGTACGCACACACACGCAGTGTGAACACACACAGAGTGCATACATGCCCAGCGTGAACACATACACCCAGTGCGCACACACACAGTGTGCACAGAGTGCACACACAGTGAGCACACACACACAGTTGAACACACACAAAGTGCACACACAGTGCACACATGCCCAACGTGAACACACACAGTGCACACACACACACAGTGTAAACACACACACCCAGTGCATACCACACCTAATACACACACCCAGCGTGAATACACACACAGTGCACACACTGTGCACACACACAGTGCACACACACAGTGTGAACACAGACACCATGCATACACACAGTGTGAACACACATACACAGTGCACACACACCCAGCATGCACACACACAGCCAGTGTGCATGGGACAGCAC
>NW_006199321.1:0-333 GCF_000334495.1 Tupaia belangeri chinensis
ACTCCCATCCAGACCCCCCTGTCCTGGACTCACCCAGGGCCTGAGGCAGACCCTAATCTAAAACCTAAACCTATCCATAAAGACTGACCCTAACACTATCCCTAAATCCTGACCCTACCCTTTACCCTAACACTACCCTTAACTCTAACCCTAACGCTAACACTTCCCTAAATCCTAAATGTAACCATAGCACTATCCTTAAACTCTAACCCTAACACTAATCCTAACACTATCCCTAAACTCTAACCCTAACCCTAGCACTATCCTTAAACTTTAACCCTAACCCTAACACTATCCCTTAATCATAACCCTAACCCTATCCCTAGAACTATC
>NW_006199321.1:811-1488 GCF_000334495.1 Tupaia belangeri chinensis
TCTGCTAAAGATCTTTCTGTTATTCCATGAAACATTGCAGCTTTTGGCTGAAAAACAACTTGCTTATCCCATAAGTGTAAGCTTCATTTCAAAACGTCCCTTGAAAAACTGTAAATCTGCTCTTGTAGAGCAAAACCGAACATCACAAGTTGTTCTACTTCTAACGCTAACTGGCACAGACAACTTTTTTGTTAGTTACTTCTTAGAATTTCATTGATAGAGGCCTGCTTAACACTGATTTTGCATGGAAAGTGCAGTTCCTTCTTAGGCCCAACATTTAACTTGCAGCTACAACAAAGATCTTTAGGCATGAAAATAATTTCCATGAGTGGAGCCTTTCTGTCAAGATCTTTCTGATACTCCAAATAAATGTACAGATATTGGCTGAAAAACTACATGATTATCTGGGAAATAAAAGCTTCATTTCAAAACGTCCATTGTAAAACTGTCATATTGCTTCCAAAATCAAATGTTCAAGTAGAGAAATATTGTACATGACAAGGAGTTCAGCTTCCAAAGTTAAGTAAGAGGAACAAACAAGTTTCTGTGAATGTATTGCAAATTTCGTTGGAAGCGGGTTTCCCTAGTATCACTTTGCTTTGAAAGTATAGTGCATTCTTAGGCCGAAAACTTAACTTGCTGCTACCACAAATATATTTAGGTATGAAAAGCAGCCC
>NW_006199322.1:0-1117 GCF_000334495.1 Tupaia belangeri chinensis
TTTATGAAGCTCTGAAAGATGACAGCTGGCTTAAGGGAGAATTCATCAAGACTGTGCAGCAGCGTGGTCCTGATGTCATCAAGGTCCGGAAACTATCGAGTGCAATGTCTGCAGCAAAAGCCATCACTGACCATGTCAGAGACATCTGGTTTGGAACTCCAGAGGGAGAGTTTGTGTCCATGGGTGTCATTTCTGATGGCAACTCCTATAGTATTCCTGATGATCTGCTCTACTCATTCCCTGTTGTAATTAAGAATAAGACCTGGAAGTTTGTTGAAGGCCTCCCTGTTAATGATTTCTCACGTGAGAAGATGGATTTTACTGCCAAAGAATTGTCAGAAGAAAAAGAAACTGCTTTTGAATTTCTTTCCTCTGCCTGACTAGACAATCGTCATCATGTTACTAAATGCCCCAAAGCTGAAGAATCTAAATGTCGTCTTTGATCCTAGTACCAAATAATAATAATGCTATAATTAAAAATTATGTGTGAAAAACAACACATTTTAAAGATACTGTGCTTCCTGGTACAGATTTGTGAGTGACCGTCTATGGTTATGCTGTTAGTGCTGTTTTCTAAATAAAAGTATATATTGAAAAAAAAAAAACTGCTCGGGGACCAACAGTTAGCGTAATGGCTATGTCGCTGGACTCCCATGTAGTCGACCATGGATTGAGTGCCGGACGTGGCAACTTAAACAAGCCGGGCATGTGTGCATGCGTGCCCAAGATCCTGAGAGGAGAATGGAGGAGAAGGGATTGCAGCGTGGCCATCCCCCCTGGGGCGTGATTTCTCGCTATCTGTCTCTCTGTCTCTCTTTCTTTCTGGAGAGCGCACATGCCCTGTAGCAAAAATTTCTCAAAAAGAAAAAACAAACAAACAAACAAAAACTGCTTGAAGAGACAAAGAAGGGCACTACTATATCATAGTGAAAGGCTCTATAGATCAAGAACACATAACACTTAAAAATATCTATGCACCTAACACAGGAGCACCCAATTATGTGGAGAAAATACTGTTAGATCTAAAAGGGGAGATAGACTGCAACACACAAATTGTTGGCGATCTCAACACCACACTATCCCCTATGGACAGATCATCTAGGCAAAAAATAGGTAA
>NW_006199323.1:0-1505 GCF_000334495.1 Tupaia belangeri chinensis
TCTCTAGTAATATTTTGTGGGAAAAGTCAAGTCATAAATATAACAATACATCTTAATCATCACTGAGGCAGAGAGAGACAGGGAGGCAGAAACAGAAATCCCCCAAAGGGGATGACCACACCACAATTGCTTTTCCTCCATTCTCCTCTCAGGATCTTGGGCACACACACTTGACGTGAGTTTTAAGCCAGCAGATGTGGGACTCAAACCGTGGTCAACTACATGGGAGTCCAGTGACATAACCACTATGCCATCTGCTGGCCCCAGAGAACAGAGGGGAGACAATGGAGCACAACATGGGAAGGTGGAGGCAGATGGGCAGTAGTCACTAATGTAGCTCAGAGCTGACCGGCATTAAGAAAGCTGAGAAATGATCTTCTTTATCTGACAGAATTCTCAGAAGACTGAGGACCTAGAAAGCCAAGACCTCTAGAGGTGCAAGTGAATGAACAGCTAAAATAGGGAGGGTTGGGTACCAGGAGTCTGAGAGCAGTGGACACTCCCCTTTTCTAAGACTATGCTTCAGGCCACTGCTCCCCCAGTATGCTGGCCTTAATCTGAAGAGGGGCTCTTGGGAAAGAGGAAAAAGAAAGCCACTTCAGGTGAAGTCTGGGCACCTTCTGTGACTATGGGTGACCTAATGGTGGAGGTTTCCCAGCCCCCTTTCTCACTTCTCTCCTATGAGGATGAGTAGGGCATGGACCAGCCCAAGAGGGAAGACCTGGGCACTGTGACTGGGATTCCCCAGTACCCAGTCCCATCAGACACCATACTGGGAGTTCTCCATTGACGGCCTCTCCCGACAGCCCAAGAGCTCTGAGTCAGATTTTTGGTCTGTTAGTCATAAGTACCACACCGAGGGTTAGACTATCTCCAGAAATCTCAGTATGTGAGGTAAAGATTGAAGCAAACATTACAAAAGCAACTTGGAGGAAACCAGGGCTTGCACAGGAAAGAAAAATTTAAAGTTCTATTATTCTCCTCAGGGAAGGTAAGGTTCTGTATCCACATACCAGGAACTGGATGGTATGAAAAAGAAAAAGAAAAAAAATTAGTCAGAAAGAGCCATGAAAAGTAGAATATGAAAAACAAGATAACAAACAAAACTTCATTGATGACTAGAAATAAAATTGAATGTATCTACCAGTTATTAGAGCAGAACATTGGAGGACTACTTCAATAAGTAAATAAAAAAGCAAAATCAGAACAAAATGATCAAACAAATAAGCAAGCAAAACAGAAAAGAAAATCATCACTGCAAAATTTGGGGAAATTCCCAGGACTGTGAGGTAGAAGTTTCCAGATTAAGGGGACCCATCAAATACTCATGCGATGATGGAAAACAGACTTAAGGTGGAAGACGATTTTGAATTTTAGAATAATAAGGACAAGAGCAAGATACCACAAGTTTCCAGAGAGAAAAACAAAACAAAACAAAACAAAACAAAAAATACATGTCATGTTAAGGAATTAGGAATAATAGTCTCAAATTCTTTTTTTTTTTT
>NW_006199324.1:0-296 GCF_000334495.1 Tupaia belangeri chinensis
AATGATCTTAGCATTTTATTGGAAGAGCCTGATTTAGGCTTAGTTTGCTTGGAATGTGTAGTACATTCTTAGTCCCCAAGTTCAACTTGCGGCTACATGAAATATCTTTAGGTGTGAACACCAGCACCATAATTGGAGTCTGTCTGGCAAAGAATTTTTGATACTCCAAAGATAAATACAGATTTTGGCTGAAAAAGTACAAACTTATCTGGGAATAGTTAGCTTCATTTCAAAAGGTCCATTGTAAAACAGAGTCAAACTGCTTCAAGAACAAAATGTTCAAGCAGAGCAACATT
>NW_006199325.1:0-404 GCF_000334495.1 Tupaia belangeri chinensis
ATGGCAGTTCTATTTGTAGATTTCTGAGGAATCTCCAAATAGTTCTCCACAGTGGTTGGACTAATATACATTCCCAGCAACAGTGTAAGAGAATTCCCCTTTCACCAAACCCCCGCTAACACTTATCATTGTTTGTTTTATTAATCTTAGCCATTCTGACTGGGGTTAGGTGGTATCTCATTGTTGTTTTGATCTGCATGTCCCTTATGATGAGGGATGTTGAGCATTTTAACATATGCCTTCTGGCTATTCGTATGTCATCTTTAGTGAGTGTTCTTTTCAACTCTTTCTCCCATTTTTTCATAGGGTTCATCATCTTTTTTTCAAACAGCTTCTTTAGTTCCTTATGTATTCTGGTTATCAATCCCTTATCTGATGCATAGTTTACAAAAATATTTTCCCAT
>NW_006199325.1:488-758 GCF_000334495.1 Tupaia belangeri chinensis
ACCCCAATTTCTCCCAGAGTTTCCCCAGTGTTTTCTAGAAGTAGTTTAATAGTTTGGGGTCTTAGATTTAGATCCTTGATCCACCTTGACTCGATTTTTGTCAAAGGTGACAGGTAGGGGTTCAGATTCATCTTTCTACAGGTGGAAATCCAGTTTTTCCAGCACCATTTTCTGAAGAGGTTTTCCTTTTCCCACTGGACTGACTGGTACCCCATGTCAAAAATCAGTTGACTAAATGTTTGGGAATTTATTCCTGTGGACTCAGTTCTC
>NW_006199326.1:0-1504 GCF_000334495.1 Tupaia belangeri chinensis
AAAAAAAAACTGGTTACTTGTGCCCTGAATACTGACGAGAGTGGAGAAAGAACTGCCACCCTCTTGGACATGGTTTCTCATTTTCCCTTTCTATGTCTCTTCAGCAAGCACACATGACCTATACCAAAAACCTAAAGACAAAAAAATTAAAAATATTTTAATAGTAAAATACCACTATTTCAAAGAGTTTAAGTATTTCCCCTGGAGAGGACAGATGGTGGCACAATGTAAAACACAATGCACCATGATGGTAGTGTTTGTACATGGAAACATTTCTGGGACTCAAGAGATGAAATGGAGGCCTACTTGAGTATGCTGAGCACATGTGTGCTATGCTCCACAGTTGGCTGAGGTGAGAATGAATCAAGGCCTCAAGACATTCTTGAGGGTGCTGTCTCTCAAGGAAGAAAAAATGAATAAATAAAATATCTTAATCCCATAGAAAAATAAAAATAGAGATACAAAATAAAGTAATCACAAATATTTATATAATTCAAAAGTTAAGACCTTCTACCTCCCTGGCTGACTGGCGACCAGTCTGCACAACATTTTTTGCACCAAGGTTTCTGGCTGACCTGCTGTGCCAGTGCAGGTACTGCATCTATACTCCAGTGGGTGAAGATGGAGGGTTGGAATAGCACCAACATCGCTGAGGTGTGCAGGCCTGCTCATCTGGTACTGAATTTATATCACCTGCATGTGATGGAGTGATCCTAGGCTGTAGAAAGAGGAAAGAAACAGAAATTTCCCAAAGAGAGAGCTGGCCTTTCCAAGTTACCTTACCTTAAAGATCCTGAAACAGTTCATGCCAGAGACCTATTTTAAGGCTTAAGTAAAACAGCCAGAGTTACTTGAATTGTTTTTGTAAGCTATAGCATTTCTGCCAGTTTTCTCAAACTTGGATCCCATATTTTTATTTATTTAGCAAAAACCTAAAAAAAGCAACAAAGAAGCCAGGGTCTTGCTAAATGATGATCCTCCTGCTTCCTCCTCTGAAGCAGATAATTAACATCTTTAGTTAGAAAAAACTGAGCCCTTTCAAATGAAAAGATGATACACTTGCACAGATACTTTACAAAGGAGATTTTTAAATGTTCAATAAATGTATAGAACTGTTTAACATCATTAGTAAATGGAGAAATACAAGATAAGACTGAATAAAATGAAAAAAACCAGCATCAATAAATGTGGAACAACTGTACTCTTAGAATCAAAATTGGAGTGTCAGTTACATACATTTTGGAAAACTGGATTCTGAAAACACATAATATAATGGCCCAATCACATGCCAAAAGCAAAAACTCAAACAAATGCACACACATTTGTACTATGGTAAAAGCTTACAGTAGCATTTACCCAGACATCTGAAACCAAGGAAAGGTGTCAGGAAGAGATCATCAGGAAGAGTTTTGAATGAGAAAGTGTAGAGGAAGTCCTTCTAGGGGTGAGCCTTATTTTAGATCTTATAAGCCAAATTTAGCAAAAAGTGTAAAACACATCATAA
>NW_006199327.1:0-786 GCF_000334495.1 Tupaia belangeri chinensis
ACCCTATAGTGAAAACCTCTCAAAAATAAAATCACCTCTGCTCCTCCCACCTAGGCAGGAGAGGGAAGAGGCAGGCCTACAGGAGAAGATTCATCATGGCACCTGTGAACTAGTCATTTCGAGTGGTGCACTTGTGCACCGTGTGTTTTTCTATTTTGTGCTTTTTTTATTAAAAAAGGAAAAAAACAATAATTATATATTTTTTTACTTTATTTTCCTTCTTTTTTTTTCTGTTTCTTTGATGTTGTTTCTCTCTCTTTTTTGTTTTCTTTTTTCTCATCTCTCCACTCCTCAATATCCACTTACTGTGTTTCTAGATGGATCTAAGGGCACTGTAGCTAAACATCCAAATACTTTTAGGGTTACCATATTCTTCAATATCTCCTGAATCTTCTGCACAAAGTGATCACAACAGAATGGCAAAAAGATTCCAGATCACCTCTTTCTGCTTATTTCTGAACATTCAGATTGAACTTTAAGAATCAGGAAGAAACACACCATCCATCAGATGACTAGAAATCACCACAAGACCACAAGAAATATGGGAAAGCAAGAAAATACCTCTCCTCCAAGAGAAAAGAATAACTCCTCTTCATCCACAAGTGGTTCAATGGAAAACATGGAAATGTCTGATAAAGAATTTGGAATGTTCATAATGGTAAAGCTAACAGACATGGAAGAGAACAGAGACAATGAACTGCAGAAGAGAAAGGAGAAAGAAGCTGATGAATTCCAGGAGGTGAGGATATTCTTGAAAGATTTAAAAGAGGAATTACACACTTTACA
>NW_006199328.1:0-573 GCF_000334495.1 Tupaia belangeri chinensis
AGAGACAGAGACAGAGGTAGAGAGAGACAAAGACAGGTACAGAGACAGGAGGCCTGGAAGGGGTCTTCCTACCATGCGAGTTTTGTGTGCTGGAGGCCGAATTATTAGTGGGAAGTCTTGGTTTCTGTTTCCCCAAAATGGCTAGTTTGCAGAATCCATGAGGCTGTGTCTTCAAGAAGCTCCATTCACTCCAGGGGTCGCAGGCCTGTGCGGGGGTGAGGCCACCCTTCCCCATCGCCTGGGGTTGCTAGCTCTCACTTCTGAATTCTATAAAACTTTTAAGGAAGAGTTAACTCTGATTCTTCTCAAACTATTCTTAAAGATCCAAAAGGGAACAAATAGAGAGGCATAACATTAGTGGGACACAGATATGGTTTATTACCTGTTGATGATGTGTATAGTTTTCTCAACTGGATTGGTCTGAGAAGTATTTCATGATGGTTAAAGTCTTTTTACAAGCAAAATGATATATAGTGATTGATTGTTTAAAAAATAATTGGAATAATAAACATCATCAGGAAAAAAATGAAAAGCCATTGGATGATGTGGATTTTAATGCCTCTCTATTGACTG
>NW_006199329.1:0-1409 GCF_000334495.1 Tupaia belangeri chinensis
AAAATCTGAAGGTAAGAACTGTGTCGATTTATAAGAATTACTCAAAAGAGTTTGGCCAGTTACTGGTTGTTTTTTTTTTTAAATCACTTGCATTCATTGTAAATAGATCTTGTCTCTAAAAACAGAATGTCTAGGGCTATTTTAATTTTGTTTTATCTTTGTTTCAAAAGTGTAATTGAGGGAACCGGCAGTTAGCGTAATGGCTATGTCACTGGACTCCCACGTAGTCAACCGCGGTTTGCGTCCCGGAGCCGGTGGCTTAAAACTCACGCAGGGCGCATGTGCGTGCGTGCCCAAGATCCCAAGAGGAGAATGGAGGAGAAGGGATGGCGGCATGACCATCCCCCCTGGGAGTGATTTCTTGCTTTCTGTCTCTATGTCTCTCTCTGTCTTTCTGGACAGCGCATGTACCCTATAGAAAAACCTCAGAAGGAGAAAAAGAAAAAATAAACATTGGTGTTCACATCTTATTTTAGAGAGATAACTCTCAGAAATATTTTATACAACCTGTCCTAGAGTTGGGACACAGTGAGGGAACCATTGCTTTAAACAACTAATAAATTGTGAAGATGCTTATATAAATGTGACAAGTGTGTAAGTCTTCAATATGAATGAAGAGTTAGAGATATTTAGAACAAAGAATTAGAGATTTTATGAAACTTTACTTTGTGAGAATAATTGAATTTATTTCTCCATTTCTACACCCCATATATAAATATTAAACGAGTTTAAGGCAATGTTTTATAATCATCTTGTAAAAGTTTTCATATACACAGAAATTACTAAAATAAACACATATTCAAAGAACCATATTTGTTAAGGAAGGAGTAGAGATGAACCAAGAACCATATGCTTAAAATGTTTTATTGTGATTACAATCTGCTTCATTTCTGCTTGATAAATAAGGTATGACTTAGGCTTCCATCCTTCCACCTTTCTTTTCTTCCTTTTTTCCTCTATTTCTCTCTCTCTTTTTCTTCTTTCCAGGGAGAAAGGGTGCCCACAGCACCTGTAACTGGGCCAGGCCTCATTTTAACCATTTGCTTCATGGTAGTCACCAAACGGGATGTTATGGATTCTGCTGCTGCTCCTGGTGTTGGACAGTCTATGGTTCAGTTTCAATCATAGAACCAAATATATGCCTTGAAAGTTAAAGAGAGAAAAACTGAGTTGCAATCCTCATGATACAAGAATAATTTTTTTATATGTATTCATAACTAGCTGTGAGAAGGAACAGTCATTGTGTAGAAATATAATTGCTGGACAGGAATGAGGTCATAGCAGATGTGTAGCTCTTTTGTTCTATCCTTGGTGATGACTAAAGTAGTTTTGATTATATCACACTTCCTTTTAGATGCTTGGATGATACCTACTGCTTGTCATTGAGCAAGACTCTAGGGTCTACAGGC
>NW_006199330.1:0-1299 GCF_000334495.1 Tupaia belangeri chinensis
TAAAGTGGACCGGAAATTAACCCAACCACTGTGAAAAGTGAAAAGAACACGACACTTGATGTTTGCGACACTTGATGTTTACGTAGCAGGGCATGAGACTCTATTTTCCAAACATTTTGGTTCACATCATGTTGATTTAAAGTAACAAGGAATCCGGGCATAACTGACAGAGTAAAAAGAGCAAAAAGCTATTTCCCATAATCTCTTCTCATTCTCCTTTCCTCTACACATGTTAAAAATCCACTGAAAGAAATGGAATACATAATCCTGGGAGTCTGTAAGGCCCCTGCACCATTATCCTAGTAGCCAAACACGGAGGCAGATCCCAGAGTTTTTGTTCCAAGCCGCAGCTGATACATAAACCTAGTCCTGAGATCTGGGGAGGAACCAAGCACCTCAAGCTGGCTACATACACTCTTCTTTGATCAGCAGACAAGGTGCTCTCTGAAGAACACACCTGAGAAATAGAGCTCTTCTTTTTTCCAGAACTACAGAATCAACTCCAAGAAATTAGAAAGAAATGTATAATCCCAGATTACCAAAAACCACTGCAGAGATGTGATAAATATGAGAAATCAAGAAAATCTCTCTCTCAAGGGAAAAGAACAACTTATCATCCACAGAAGAATGACAGAACTTGCACAAATGTCAGAAAAGGAATTCAGAACATTCATAGTGACAAAACTAACTGAAATAGGGAACCAGCAGTTAGCGTAATGGCTATGTCGCTGGGCTCCCACGTAGTCGACCGCAGTTCGTGTCCTGGACCTGGTGGCTTAAAAAAAAAAAAAAAAAAAAAAACAACAACAACAATCAAAGAGAGACCAGCAGGTGATGTAATGGTTATGTCACTGAACTTCCACGTAGTTGACCATGGTTCAAGTCCCAGACCTAGCAGCTCAAAACTCATGCTTGGCATGCATGGCCAAGATCCTGAGGGGAGAATGGAGAAGAGATTGCGACACAGCCATCCAGCCTGGTGGGGGAGTGATTTCTCACCTTTTATCTCTGTATCTCTCCAGCAAGCACACACGCTCTACAGCAAAAATCTCTCTCTCAAAAAAAAAAAAAAAAAAAAAAGGATCAAATAGAACTGTTAGAGGGGGAGACTGAGATGATGTAATGGTTATGTCACTGAACTTCCACGTAGTTGACCATGGTTCAAGTCCCAGACCTAGCAGCTCAAAACTCATGCTTGGCATGCATGGCCAAGATCCTGAGGGGAGAATGGAGAAGAGACTGCGGCACGGCCATCCAGCCTGGTGGTAGAGTGATTTCTCACCTTTTATCTCTGTATCT
>NW_006199331.1:0-533 GCF_000334495.1 Tupaia belangeri chinensis
CCAGGAATTTTTTCATGGATATCATTGGGTCATCAATGTATGCCATCCTGTCATCTGCAAATAGAGAGAGTTTAACCTCTTCTTTTCCTATTTGAATGCCTTTTATTTTATTCTCTTTTCTGATTGTGTTGGCGAGAACTTCCAGTACTATATTAAAAAGGAGCAGAGAAAGTGGGCATGCTTGTCTTGTTCTCATGTTTAGTGGGAAAGCTTTCAGCTTTTTTCGATTCAGGATGATGTTTTCTATGGGTTTTTCATAGATGGCTTTTATTGTGTTGAGAATTTGAGAGATAACCCTTTTATGCTGATATTGCTGAGAGTCTTGATCATGAGGGGATGTTGTATCTTATAAAATGCTTTTTTTTGCATCAATAGATATGATCATATAGTTTCTATCTATCTTTATGTTAATATGGTGTACTACACTTATGGTTTTGAGTATGTTGAACCAACCTGGTGTCCCTGGAATAAAGCCTACCTGGTCGTGATATATATATAAATGTTTTTATATATTGTTGGATACGATTTGCTAG
>NW_006199332.1:0-748 GCF_000334495.1 Tupaia belangeri chinensis
TATTTCTATTTTTTATTTGTGTAAATTTATCATATACGGGAAGATATTTTAATTGATGCCAACTTTAGGGAATGGCTAAATTGAGACATTTAACATGTATTACCAAGGCTGGCAGGTGGTATAGTGGTCAAGGCATTGGACTCCCACATAGCTGACCACCACTCAAGGCCCAGGCCTGGTTATTTCCTTTCTCATTTTCCCGTTCTCTTTTTTCTCTGTCTGGTCAAAATTTAAAATAATAATAATAAAATGAAATAATTCTTTTAAAACAACATATGTATTACCTCACAACTTACATTTTTGGAGTGAGAACACAATATCTACTCTCATAGAATTTTTTAGGTATACAACATAATGTAATTAATTTGGGGACGGGCAGGTGGTGCGGTTGTTGAGGTGCTAGACTCCCACATGACTGTGATTTGAGTCCTGGAACTGGTGGCCTACTTTCTCACTTTCCCAGTCTCTCTCTCTGGTCAACTAGGAAATAATAATAAACAAATAGATAAAATAAGTAAAATAATATTTTTTATTTCATTTTCTTCTATACATTCAATCACATTATTTATCTTACAAAGTGAATATTTCAACATGTGAACATTTCTCCCTAGTCCAGTTTATAAAACTATAAAATGTCTCCAATAGATAATACCACATTTGTTTGTCCCATTAATGCTTTGCCTCTCTATTTTTCTTCTAAATGTCCTTGTTCACACCCTACTCTTTCACACACACTACATCTGATATT
>NW_006199333.1:0-1206 GCF_000334495.1 Tupaia belangeri chinensis
AATGATGGAAAAAATAATAAAACTAAAAAAATTTTTTTCTTAAAACAAAAACACAAAATACAAAACTTCATGGTGCAAGAGCCTGTTGTATGAAATCTTTAGTTCTCAGGAGCCATGAGGAATCTTCTGCAGGCTGGGTTCTTGCCTCTCCTGCCTGCATGGGAGGGGGAGAGGGGATTATTAACAAGGTAAGGCAGGGGTAAAAGAAAGAGAATACTTTACCGTAAAAATTTTTAAAAAGGAAAAATTACCAATAAAAAAATGAGAAGACAGAAGCAGAGAGAGACAGAGACAGAGATACATCAACAGAGATAGACAGAAGGCAAGAGGAGCCCCCTACCACTCAAGTTTGTGGGCTGAAAGCTGAATTATCCGTTGGAAATATTCATCTCTTTTTTCCCTGAATTCACTAGTTCTCAGGAGCCATGAAGAATCTTCTGCTCATCTTTTTTATTTATTTTTTTTTTTACAGAATTATTTAATTTTACTTTTCATTATTATCATTATTTTAATTTGACAAAAGTGAGGTGTTAAGTGCAAAATCAAGCCACCAGGTCTGGAATTTGAGCAACAGTCAGCCATGTGGGAAGTCCAGCATGCCTTAACCATCATCCCACCTGCCAGCTCCCCAACATCTTAATATATGCGTATGAACCATTACATTCTTGTATTTGTTGTTGTTTAAGTTAATCACTGTTAAGGTCTTGTACCTACCTAGGCACAAGGAAGGCACAGAAAATGATCAATAAATGTAAATTAAATAACAAACAGAAATGGTAGTCCAGTGTTGCAGATTCCTTTTTCTGCCCAACCCCCAGACAGAAGTCTCTAGGTAAATTAAATTGCAATATGGACTTTTAAAAAAATAATTATTAGGGGCCAGAGGGTGCCATAGTGGTTAAGGGCTCTGGATTCACACATGGCCAGACACTGTTTGAGTTCTGGACCTGATGGCTTGCTTTCTCACGTTCCTTTTTCTCTCTTTCTCTGTCACTCACTGGTAAAATTAAATAATAATAACAATGAATGGAACTAAATAAATAAATTATTAATTTAATTTTATTTAATATTATCATTTTTTAATTTGCAACTTGGCACATGTGCTCACCAGAGAGTGTCAGAGAGAGAGGGGAAGAGATGGAAAGCGACAAAGCAGGCCTCCAGGCCTAAGACTCAAACCATGGTTAATCACATAGGAACCCAGTG
>NW_006199334.1:0-776 GCF_000334495.1 Tupaia belangeri chinensis
GTAGTTCAAGCTGCTGACTGGATGGCTAAAAGTCATGCCAGGCATATGTTCATGTCTATGTAAAATCCTGAAGAAAATAAGAGAAAGAATTGTGTTACTGTCTTTATTATCTCTCTTGCCTGTATAAAGATTATTGTAACTTGTTTATGTCATAGGTTTTTTATGCCTCTTGATGCATTTTTAACGTAAGAAAGGCATTTCCTAAAACAATTAGATTTTTTTTATACATGAGTGGCAATGGTGGCTATTTTTCTAAAGACTTTTGGTGGTAAGTGGGACTGTTGTTTATTAGTAGCATAATTACTAGTCCCTGACAACATTTTAGCAGTCACTTTTAGATTTTTTTATTGCATTATTAGAAGTCATTTGATGGCATTTATTATTAAACTTTTCTTTCTAAATTGTATATTGGGCAGAAATAGTTATTATTTTTAATAACATTTTTAGTTATTGATTGTAAGTTCAAAGCTTGTTGCTATGCTGTTATTTTTATAACATAATTATTATTGTTTTTCTATTTGGTGATAGTTTGTATATTTTTTTATATTTGTGATAGTTTGTAGAAATGTTTAAAGTATATTATAGGGTAATAAATAAATAAGGCCATTTATGAAAAACCCATAGCTAACATCATACTGAATTGGGAAGAGCTGAAAGTTCTTTCACTAAAAACTAGAATGTCTGCCCACTTTCTCCATTTCTTTTAACATAGTACTGGAAGTTCTAGCCAATAAAATCAGATAATAGAGTCAAATAAAAGGCATCCAAACAGAAAA
>NW_006199335.1:0-1896 GCF_000334495.1 Tupaia belangeri chinensis
CAATGACATTTTTTACTCTGCTCTCTATATCCTTGATCATATGTATGTACACTTTGAAAGCTATCCTGTACACAGCACAAAAATGTACAATGATTATATGTAAGCTAGAAATCATAATTAAAAAAATGTGAGAAAAAAATATGCCCCAACTTAAAAGTAAAAGAAATGGAAAATGATTGATAATAACATGTATGATTAAGCTACGATGCAGCATATTCTGGATGGGAAATCACATTTTGTATGCTGTGACCATGCTCAGTGAATGAATGTAAATTAAAAAAAAAAAATTTAAAGTAAAAGAAAT
Source organism: Tupaia belangeri chinensis (assembly GCF_000334495.1). Taxonomy (NCBI): domain Eukaryota; kingdom Metazoa; phylum Chordata; class Mammalia; order Scandentia; family Tupaiidae; genus Tupaia; species Tupaia belangeri. The sequence goes on from NW_006199335.1 coordinate 305, forward strand.
ACGTTCACTTCCACTAATACCCTATTTCTTCTCTCCATCTAATTACAAAGATCCTTGGCCGTATGTTGTACTTTTATTGAGACTACCTTAAGTTTCCTATTTTCTTTTTAATTGGGCTTCCATGACAATCACTTTTTTTAATTTTCAGAGGTTTTTGCTATAGGGCCCAGGTGCTCGCCAGACAGACAGAGAGAGACAGAGACAGAAAGCGAGAAATCACCCCCCAGGGGGGATGACCACGCCGCAATCCCTTCTCCAAAGAAATACGTTCACTTCCACTAACACCCTATTTCTTCTCTCCATCTAATTACAAAGATCCTTGGCCGTATGTTGTACTTTTATTGAGAGCACTTTAAGTTTCCTATTTCCTTTTCTAATTGGGCTTCCACGACCATCACTTATTCATCAATAATCACCCTTCTTTGCTGAGTCCATGCTCAATTATCACGCTGGCATCATAAATAAATAATGAATAAATTCATTAGTCAAGCAAGCAAGCAAATAACCACAGTGATCTCTCCATTGGGGCTAGGCTGCATTGGATCTCAGGTGACCTTGGGTACACGGTCACAGCATCCATTCTTCCTGATCTTTTCTTACTAAGCTCCTGGACTCACCTTCATGAGTTTTCTTAAAAGAACGTTTCTGGAGACCAATGGATAGTGTGGTGGTTAAGGTGCGACGCCTTCCCATATGACTGACCACGGTTCAAGTCCTGTACCTAATGGCTTGCTTTCTCACTTTTCCTCTATCCTCTCTCTCTCTCTGGTGAGTGAACATGCCCTATTGAGAGTTAAATAATAATAAATAAAATTAAATAATTCTTTAATTCTTTTAAAAGAAGAAGGAGGAGGAGATTTCTGTGCACAGGTGCTAGTTCATCCCAGGATATCTGAAGATGGAGACAGGAACCCTGACCCCAGTCGAAACAGCAGGAAAAGGTTAAGGGTTGGTACCTGAGCCAGAATTAAATCTCCAAAGGAAGTAAACCTGACCTACATGGCCCAAGTTCACACCGCTGAGGGACAGCAGCAGAAGAGAAATTTATAGCTCCCCAAATCTGCCCATTAGACACATTCCCCCTTGTTACTCCAACCCTGAACATATCATTTCCCTGGGGGACACTGCTCTGCTCAAGAAGAAATTTTCTTCCTGATTATTCTGTGTTCCCAAGACACCAGATTAAGTATCAATGGATTCTGGTCTTTATTCCTCCTCCATGAGCTCACCTGCCTTCCAGAGATCTAACCTCCTGACACCTAATCCCAACCCTGAGTTAGGTTTTCTCTAAAGACTAAAACTGAGGAAGGCTATCTTGACTAGGTTCCTCAAGGCTTGACTTGTGGTGGGAACATTCTCCTTGATGTCTTCAGAAAATTCTGCTCACGTCTTCAAACAGGAAGAGAACCTTCCTTAACATTAAACCATGGGTATTATATCCCTTGGCTTCATGGCGCTTTTCTTGGTTTTCTATTCTTTTTTTTTTTTTTTTTTTTGCTATAGGGCATGTGCACTCACTGGAGAAAAAGAGACAGGGAAAATGAGAAATCGTCCCCCAGGCGTGACAACCATGCTGCAATCCCTTCTCCTCC
>NW_006199336.1:0-467 GCF_000334495.1 Tupaia belangeri chinensis
ATTAGATTTAACCCAGCAACCAATAAAGAGATTCCTGCAGCAGCAGAGTGAGAGTTAAGAGAGACACAGGCTGGCAACCAGAGAAGGACACAGATGTGCTCATGGTATGAAAATATAGGGGCACATAAGTATTCCCAATAATGAAAAGCAACTATGATATTTTGATGAGTATATTTAGTGATTATAACTGTCTCACCTTTACCTTGCTGATCTAATAATGTTTTATCAAAATGTTAATAATCTGTGCTTCTTATGGATTGTTGACACTAAGCTCAAGTTGGCAGCCTGTGTTTTTGCCAGTCTATCCTAAATATTTATTAACTACGTGGATGATGAATTGTTCTGAAATTTTAACAGCGGTTGATATTAACTTTACTGGCTTCACATACTTATATCCCATTCATTCTTTCTCTTTCAAAAGCAGAATAACATTTGTCAGTCTTAAACTCTGGTCCTTAGAAAGTGTT
>NW_006199337.1:0-244 GCF_000334495.1 Tupaia belangeri chinensis
TGGTGCTGACTGGGACTGACTGGAATGACTTGGCTGACTGGGGCTTGCTATGCTGGCTGGGGCTAGGCTGGGGCTAACTGGGGCTGATGGGTCTGACTGGGGTTGACTAGGCCGACTAGGGCTTATTGGGCTGACTGGTATTGGGCTGGGACTGACTGGGGATGGGGGGCGTTGAATGTTGCTGACTAGGCTGACTTTGGCTGACTGGGCTTTTTGGGGCTAGTTGCTGACTGGACTGACTGGG
>NW_006199338.1:0-525 GCF_000334495.1 Tupaia belangeri chinensis
GGTTGATCTAGCTATATTTAAATAGTTTTTACTTTATTCTGTTTTTGTTAAAACTCAGCAGAAATAGACATGCAGCGAGAGAGAGTGAGAGAGAGAAACAAAGTGAGCAATTATTTCATGGGCCATGACACAATCCCTTCTCCTCCATTCTTTTGGAATTTGGGGCCTGTACCCACAAATGTCCAGCACGATTTAAAAGCTGCTGAATTTGCGTCTCAAACATGAACTCCATTACGTGGGATTCCAGGTTTCTTGACCTCCACACCTTCTATTGACCCTAAATTGTCTTTAATTTAAAACGTCATTTAAAGTCTTTTTTTTTTTCTTTTTTGCTATAGGGCGTGTGCACTCGCCAGAGAGCCAGAGGGAAAAATCACCCCACAGGTGAGATGGCCATGCCACAATACGTTCTCCTCCATTCCCCTCTTGGGATTTTGGGCTCACATGTCATGTGCCCAGCATGGATTTAAGCTTCTGGGTCCAGGACTGAAACTTTGGTTGACTACGTGAGAGTCCAGTGACATA
>NW_006199339.1:0-701 GCF_000334495.1 Tupaia belangeri chinensis
CATGGAAACTGAAGTTCAGAAGATATACAGAAAGGAACTGTTAGAACCGCAGACAAATTTGTGGTTGACATGATTTTACAGTCCCAGATCAATAAAAATACTGATGACAATTTCCTAAATATATATGCAGACCAACATACCAAACTAAAACTAGAAAAAAGTTGGGTAGATGGCTACTCCTGGAGCAGAGGAGTGATGATGAAAGACTGACAGAGACAAGAGCAGGATTGTCGGGAGTTTGGAAGCCACCGAAGCAGGATTGTAGGGAGTTTGGAAGCCACCGAGTCTCAAGTGAAAGGTAGGAAAAAGAGGCCAATTGTTCAAACTCAGAAAGGAATTGGAGATGACCAAAGCCTTCCACAACAAGGGGTATGTGAGCAGTACTCTCCTCTGAAGCTTCCAGTCCCCTGCTTCCAACTCAAACCTTAGTGCTTCCCAGCTGCAGAAGAACACAGACTCCAAGTTTATCTTGGAAAGTTAAAAGGCTCTGCCTTCCGCCCCACCCTCAGAGAGAATGCTGAATGCCCCCAGCCCCCACCTCAAACCCCAGGCACACAGTATCAACTCAGGAGCCAAATAGAGCATTCTTCCTAGTGGACTAGCAGTACTACATGCCCACTCCTCCGCCTCCTTTCTCAGAACTCCAGGAACACTTCTTGACCCCTTCTGTAGCTTTCTACAGAGCAGCTTGTCCAGATTTC
>NW_006199340.1:0-663 GCF_000334495.1 Tupaia belangeri chinensis
GAGAAAGCACTTTCCATGAGGGATGGTTATCCTGCAATTTCTTCTGCATTTTTCCTTTCAGGATGTTGGGCATGCATGTACACCTTCCCGGTGTGTTTCTCAAGTTGCCAGGTCCAGGGCTTGAATCACACAGTCAGCCATGTGAGATCCAGCTGTATCAACCACCATGTAATGGGCAGGCCCTAAAATCTCCTATCTCAAGCTATTTTACACTTTATTCATATTATGAATATCTATATCTCTCATAACATTAAATCGTCAGTGATAAAAGTAATTGAATTATTCTGAATTATAGACAAGTGGCTTTTTGTGTTTTTGTTTTTGTTTTTGTTTTGTTTTGTTTTTCAGCTCCATTTGGAATCTGTATCTATAGCCCTACGATCTAGACACAGGTCAGATAGGTGATTCACAATTATATCTGTGTTTATTTGGGGTGATGATTGTAATGTACATATGTTGTTGTAAGAAAGTCACATTTTGGAGGCATTGTATTCTAATAATCATACTGAGATGAGTATTGTTGTTTATAAAATTATATAAAGTCACACAGCTAATAATAATAAAAAGACCAAATTCATGTCAATGTTGCCTCAGGCATTATTTTTTAGGGAATACAAAATACAATAAAAATTACTAAGGGTACTTAAAAACATTCTTGTTATT
>NW_006199341.1:0-1436 GCF_000334495.1 Tupaia belangeri chinensis
TGCCCTGGGCGTGGAAATAACTAAGAGCCACCCATCCTAATTTTCTTAATTTACTCCAGAGATGACAATGCCTTCCAAGTCAGCTCACCGGTTTCAGATCATCTTACCTTGTGGTGGACAGGGAGGTGGTGGATGTGGTGGGCGAGTGGCCCAGGACAGATATCTGGTGAGAAATGGACGTGCTTGGGGTAGGGCTTCCGGGGATGTCCTGGGAAAGGTGGGGGGCCTTTGCCAGCCATGTTGACCTGCAGAGAAGAAGAAGGTCAAATTATGTTGATATGACAGTGAATGATACCAACACAAACTGAAAGTGAAGCAGGTGACAGTCCCTGGCTCCTTCCCTTCTACCAGTACTCATAATGGCCACTAAAGTCTCCCTTCTACTGAGTCCTGGAAAAAGCGAAGGGAGAGAGGGGGAGTCATAAGAATAAACTATTCTTACCACATCTCATGGCCTGGATCTAACCCTGTAGGAAAGGCTAGGGATTGGTTCCAATGGATGAAATAAGATAATTGCAGATTAATAACAGGGCATATTCCAGACACAGGAGCATCTATGTCCAGGACAAGTCCCACCTCTCCCTCACCACCCCCACCACAGATACTCATTACCAACAAGTTAACAGAGAAATGAGAGCAAACAAATAGTCTGTTTACCCTACATGTAAGAACAGTTACTCTGAGGAAAACTGTCTCTGGATCTTTCTTGTCCTATTTGATTTTCAGAACTCTATAAGCTAATAAGGACCTAAACATACTTAACAGAATATCTGCTCTGACACCAAGAGACCAGTGACTCCCAGGGGAGAAAAAAGTTTTCTCAGGTTCATACTGTTTATAGGAGGCAGAAAGGCAGTTCATACCAACTCTGACTGCAAGTCCCTCCCTCATGTCCCTTTCCTTCCCTCCTTAACACAGGGACTTCTCACTGGACATGCAGAGTGAAACGCAGGCCTCAGCGTCTAACCCTTGTGGAGATGCCATAGGATTCCAATGAACTGGGAATTCCATAAGCTCTTGGGGAAGATTTTGCTTTTTAAAAAGACACAGAAAACATACCAGAAGAGATGCCACATGAAAAGTTAAGGTTTCCTGGGACCAGCAGTTAGTGTAATGGCTATGTTGCTGGACTCCCATGTAGTCGACCGCAGTTCACGTCCCGGACTAGGTGGCTTAAAACTCACGCCGATCATGTGTGTATGCATGCCCAAGATCCTAAGAGGAGAATGGAAGAGAAGGGATTGTGGCATGGCCATCCCCCTGGAGGGTGATTTCTCACTTTCTGTCTCTCTGCTGTCTCTCTGTCTCTCTCTGTCTGGTGAGTGCACGCGCCCTATAGTGAAAATCTCTCTCTCAAAAAAAAAAAAAAAAAAAAAAAAAAAAAAAACAGGTAAGGTTTCCTGATATCATCACATTGGAAAGGGCCTCAGCATTTA
>NW_006199342.1:0-12121 GCF_000334495.1 Tupaia belangeri chinensis
AAGCTGCCAGGCCCAGAACTTGAACCATGGTTAGCCATGTAGAATTCTAGCACCTTCAGCACCATACCACCTGACGTTCCTAACTATAATTATTTCTAAAAAGTAGAAAATAGAATGTCATATAAACCATAAAATATTACTTGATGCAAATATAGGTGTTGATTGTCCATGCTAATAAGAGAGATCAACAAGAGACATAAGACCACTCACTGCAAAAATTCTTGTAAATTTAATTGGTAATTGGTAATGTAATTTAAGAAATGCTAGAAATCTCTCTCCCTTTCCTTCTTTCTTTCTCCTCTGTCATGCACATACATCTACACACACATACACATGCATGTGCACATGAGCACATAAATGCATTCTATTTTCTTTTGTCTACAGCTATTTCCCAAAGGAACCTCGGTTGTAGAGTGTCACCAAATGAACAACCACCAAAGTCAGATTAAGTTTAAAGGGAGTCTTTATTAGCTGGCCAGTGGCTACACTCTGAGACTGGGGGTGGGGGGAACTAAGAGTCAGAACTGAAGCCCCGACCGAAGTTTGAGTAGTCTTTTTATAGGGGGTCAGTTACTAGGGGTTTTTATGTAAGCAGTTACAGAAGTTGAATCAAGTAGGTTAATTATTTTTGAGGGGAATGGGGTTTTGTGTAAGTAGTTATATTGTTAAACAAAAGGGTTTGGGGCTAGTTAGCAAAGGCAGTAGCAGGTACAGGATGTCGTCCAGGATATGGTTTTTTATATGGCTAGCACAAGCTATTTTCTCATGGGAAGAGTAAATAGGTTTATAGAAGCAGACAGCTATGTTAGGGTAAGGGAACAAAATGGACAAACAGTTGTTCATGTGTAAGATCTAATATGCGGCCTGAGTCCCTCATGGTTAAGTCATTCTATACTTACATGTCCCATTTCTGAAAGCGCAGTCAATAGAAATGTAGAATGTATCATACGGAATCACTGTATTGATTACCGAACTCATGGAGTTGGGGCTATTAAATAGAAAGGTGAAGCAGAAACCCACAAAAACAGAAAAGCAAAGCAGTACCATATGCTTGGGATAGCTACAAAAACTAGGGCTACTATTAAAGACTTGAATGATCCAGAGTTTGACAGTAATTTTATTTTTAGAATTATTTATTTAATTTTATTTATTATTATTATTTTTTAATTTGACTAGAGAGAGAGAGACAGCGACCCACAGCACACCCCATTCAGACTCAAACCTAAGTGAGAATTACAGCAAACCTCACTGAGAACAACAGCAAAATTCACTGAAATCCAAAGCATGCCCCACTTTAATCCAAGCCTACCAACTTTGACCCAAAGCACAACTCTCTGAGACCACCGCTCACATCACAGACACAAGGACAGAACTGCGAATCACAGCACATCCATCTAAGACCCAAAATTCTCTGAGAACCACAGCAAACCTCACTGAGAACAACAGCAAAATTAACTAAAATCCAAAGTACACCCCACTTTAAATCACAGTCTACCAACTTTGACACACAGCACAGCTCAGTGAGACCACTGCACACATCAATGAGACCCAAGAACAAAACTGTGAATGACAGAACACCCTACTAAGTCCCAAACCTTATTGAGAACCAAAGCTAACCTCACTGAGACCCACAGTAAAATTCACTAAAAACCAGAACACAACCAACTTAAACACACAACCTTCCAACTTTGACCCACAGCACACTTCAGTGAGACCACCGCACAGATCACAGAGACCCAAGAACAAAAGCCAACACACCATTGAGACCCACAGCACAAAATGCGACCCACACCACATCCCACTGAGAGCCAAACCTCACTAAGAACCACAGCAAATCTCACTGAGACCCACAAAAACATTCTCTGAAATACACAACACACCCCACTTTAGCCCAAAGCCTCCCAACTTTGACCCACAGCACATTTCAGTGAGACAACTGCACACATGACAGAGACCCAAGAACAAAACTATGAATCAGAGCACACCCCACTAAGGTCAAAACCTCACTGAGAACCACAGCAAACCTCACTGAGACTCACAAAAAAATTCACTAAAATCCACAGCACAGCCCATTTTAACCCACAGTCTACCAACTTTGACCCACAACACACCTCAGTGAGATCACCACACACATCAATAAGACCCAAGAACTAAACTGTGAATCACATCACAACCCACTAACACACGAAACTCACTAAGATCCACAGAAAACATCACTTAGACCCACAGCAAAATGCACTGAAATCCCCTGCGCATGCCACTTTAACACACAGTCTACCAATTTGAACCACAGAAAACCTCAAAGAGACCACAACACATATCACTGAGACTCATAGGACAATACTGCGACACACAGAACACCCCGCTCAGACCCAAACCTCACTGAGAACCACAGCAAACCTCACTGAGTCCCACAGTGAAATTCACTGAAATCCACAGCACACTCCACTTTAACCCACAGCCTACCAACTTCGACCTACAGCACACCTCAGTTAGACCACTGAACACATCACTGAAGCACAAGGACAAACTTGTGAATCACAATACACCCCACTAAGACACAAAACTAAATGAGAAACACAGCAAACCTCACTAACACTACAGCAAAATTCAGTGAAATCCATAGTACACAACAGTTTTAACTTACATCCTGACAACTTTGACCCACAGCACACCTCAGTGATACCACCACACTCATCACTGACACCGAAGAACAAAATTGCCAATCACTACACACCCCACTAGGAACCAAACTACACTGAGAAACCCTCACTGAGACCCACAGCAAAATTCACTGAACTCCACAACACACCCCATTTTAACGCACACCTACCAACTTTGACCCACAACACGCTTCAGTGACACCACCACACACATCACTGAGACCCACAGCACAAAACTGCGACCCTCATACAACCTACTCAGACACAAACCTCACCGAATTCCACAGCAAACCTCAAAGAGACACACAGCAAAATTCACTGAAAACCATAGCAAAACCACTGTAACACACCACCTTCCAACTTTGACCAACAGCAAACCTTAGTGAGACCACGACACACATCACAGAGAACCAAGAACAAAACTGCAAATCACAGAACACCCCACTAAAACCCAAATTTCACTGAGATCCACAGAAAACCTCACTGCGACCCACAGCAAAATTCACTGAAATCCACAGCACACCCCACTTTAACCCACAGACTACCAATTTGAACCACAGCAAACCTCAGTGGAACCACCGCACATATCATTGAGATGCATAGGACAAAGCTGTAAATCACAACACACCCCAATCAGACCAAAACCTCATTGAGAACAAAAACAAACCTCAGAGGCCCACAGCAATTATTCACTGAAATCCACAGCACACCCCACTTTAACCCACAGCCTACCAACTTTGACACACAGCACACCTCAGTGAGACCACTGCACACATCACAGAGACCAAAGAACAAAACTGCAAATCACAACACACTCCACTAAGACCAAAAGGTCATTGAGAACCACAAAAAAACTTACTGGGACACACAGCAAAATACACTGAAGTCCACAGCACACACCACTTTAATCCACAGCCTACCAACTTTAACCCACAGCACATTTCAGTGAGACAACTGCACACATGAGAAAGACCCAAGAACAAAACTATGAATCAGAGCACACCTCACTAAAGCCAAAACCTCACTGAGAACCACAGCAAACTTCACTGAGACCCACAGCAATATTCACTGAATTCCACAGCACACCCAACTTTAACACACAGCCTATCAATTTCAACAATAGCAAATGTTAGTGAGATCACCGCATATATCACTGACACACGCAGGACAAAACTGCGACACACAACACACACCACTCAGACCAAAACCTCGCTGAGAACCACAGCAAACCTCACTGAGACCCACAGCAATATTCACTGAAATCCAGAGCACACCCCACTTTACCCCAAAGACTGCTAACTTTGACACACAGCACACCTCAGAGAGACCACCACACACATCACAGAGACCGAAGAACAAAACCGCGAATCATAGCACACCCCACTAAGACGAAAAGGACACTGAGAACCACAGCAAATCTTACTGAGACCCACAGCAAAATTCACTAAAGTCCACAGCACACACCACTTTAACCCACAATCTAGCAACTTTGACACACAGCACACCTAAGTGAGACCACCACAAGCATCACTGAGACCTAAGAACAGAACTGTGAATCACAACACACCCTACTAAGACCCAAGCCTAACTGAGAACCCCAGCAAAACTCACTGAGACCCAGTGCAAAATTCACTGAATCCACAGCACAACTCACTTTAAACCAGAGCCTACCAACGTTGACCCACGGCACAACTCAGTTAGACCACTGCACACATCACTGAGACCCAAGAACAAAACTGTGAATCACAGTATACCCCACTAATACAAAACTCAATGAGAACCAAAGATAACTTCACTGAGACCCACATCCAAATTGACTGAAAAACACAGTAGAACTCACTTTAACACACCACCTTCCAACTTTGACCCACAGGACACCTCAGTTAGACCACCACACACATCACAGAGACCCAAAAACAAAACTACAAATCACAGAACACCCTACTGAGACCCTAAACTCAGTGAGAACCACAGAAAACCTCACTTAGACCCACTTCAAGATACACTGAAATCCAAAGCACACCCCACTTTAATACATAGCCTACCAGTTTGAATGACAGCAAGCCTCAGTGAGACCACTGCACATATCACTGAGACCCAAAGGTCAAAACTGTGACCCAGAGCACACCCCTAAGACACAAACCTCACTGAGAACCACAGCAAACCTCACGGAAACCCAAAGAGAAATTCACTGATATACACAGCACACCCCACTTTAACCCACAGCCTACAAACTTCAACCAACAGCACACATCAGTGAGACCACTGCATTCATCACTGAGACACAAGGACAAAACTGTGAATCACAACACACTCCACTAGGACCCAAACCTAAATGAGAAACACAGCAAACCTCATGGAGATGACTGCAAAATTCAATGAAATCCAAAGTACACTGCATTTTAACTTACATCCTAACAAACTCAGACCCACATCACACCTCAGTGAGACCACCACACACATCCCTGAGACAGAAGAAAAAAATCTGCCAATCACAACACACCCCACTAAGAAGCAAACTACACCGAGACCCACAGAAACCCTGCCTGAGACCCACAGCAAAATTCACTGAAATCCACAACACACCCCACTTTAACCCACGCCTACCAACTTTGACTCACAGCACGCTTCAATTAGACCAATGGACACATCAATGAGACCCACAGCACAAAACTGTGACCCTGATCACATACAACTCAGACACAAACCTCTTCGAGTTCCACAGCAAACCTCCCAGAGACACAAATCAAAATTCACTGAAAACCACAGCACAACCCACTGTAATACACCGCCTTCCAAATTTGACCAAAAGCACACCTTAGTGAGACCATCACACACATTACAGAGAACCAAGAACAAAACTGCAAAACATAGCACACACACCATTACGACCCAAACCTCACTGAGATTCACAGAAATCCTCACTGAGACTCACAGAAATCCTCACTGAGACCCAGAGCAAAATTCATGGAAATACACAGCACCCACCACTTTAATTCACAGCCTACCAACCTAGATCCACAGCACACCTCAGTGAGACCCCCGCACACATTCCAGAGACCCAAGAACAAAACTGTGAAACACAGAACACCCCACTAAGACCAAAAGGTCACTGAGAACCACCACAAAACTTACTGAGACCCACAGCAAAATTAACTGAAGTCCACAGCACACACCACTTTAACCCACAGCCTACCAACTTTGACCCACAGCACACCTAAGTGAGACCACCGAAAGCATCACTTAGACCCAAGAACAAAACTGTGAATCAAAACACACACCACTAAGACCCAAGCCTGTGAACAACAGCAAAACTCAGTGAGACCCACAGGAGAATTCACTGAAAACCACACCACAACCCACTGTAGCACACCGTTTTCCAACATTGACCCACAGCACACCTCTTTGGAACCACTAATTGCATCAATGAGGTACAAGGACAAAACTACGAATCATAGCACAACTTCTGAAGACCAAAAGGTCACTAAGAACCACAGCAAACCTTACTGAGACCCACAACAAAATTCACTAAAGTCCACAGCACACACTACTTTAACCCACAGCTTACCAACTTTGACCCTCAACACACCTAAGTGAGACCACGGCAAGCATCACTGAGATCCAAGAACAAAGCTGAATCACAACACACCCAACTAAGACCCAATCCTAACTGAGAACCACAGCAAAACTCACTGAGACCCACTGCAAAATTCACTGAAAACCACAGCACAACCCACTTTAACACACTGCCTTCTGACTTTGACCCACAGAACACATCAATTAGACCACCACACACATCACAGAGACCCAAAACAAAACTGCGAATCACAACACACACCACTAAGAACCTTGCCTCACTGAGAACCACAGCAAACCTCACTTAGACCCACATCAAAGTTCCCTGAAATCCACAGCACACCCCACTTTAATACAAAGCTTACCAATTTGAATGCCAGCAAACCTCAGTTAGACCACTGCACATATCACTGAGACCCACAGGAGAAACCACATATCACTGTGAACCATAGAACACCCCTCAGAAACAGTCCTAACTGAGAACCACAGCAAACCTCACTGTGACCCACAGCAAAATTCCCTGAAATCTACAGCACACCCCACTTTGACCCAGAGCCTACAAACTTGGACTCCAGCACACCTCAATGAGACCAGTGCACTCATCACTGAGACACAAAGACAAAACTGTGAATCACAAACACACCCCACTAAGACCCAAACCTAAATGAGAAACACAGCAAACCTGACTGAGACAATACCAAAATTCAATGAAATCCACAGCACACCATATTTTAACTTACATCCTAACAACTTTGACCCATAGCACACCTCAGTGAGACCACCACACACATCACTGAGACCGAAGGAAAAAACTGCCAATCACAACCAACCCCACTAAGAAACAAACTTCACTGAGACCGACAGAAACCCTCATTGAGATCCACAGCAAAATTCGCTTAAATCCACAACACACCCCACTTTAACCCTTGCCTACCAACTTTGACCCACAGCTCACTTCAGTGAGACCAATGCATACATCACCAAGAACCATGGCTCAAAACTGAGACCCTCATCTCATCCCACTCAGACAGAAACCTCAGCGAGTTCCACATCAAACCTCACAGAGATCCCCAACAAAATTCACTGAAAACCACAGCACAACCCACTGTAACACAACGCCTTCCAACTTTGATCCATAGGACACCTCTGTGAGACCACCACTTGCATCATTGAGACACAAGGACAAAACTGCAAATCACAACACACCCAACTAAGACAAAAACTTCACTGAGAACCACAGCAAACCTGACTGAGACCCACAGCAATATTCACTGAATTCCACAGCACACCCGACTTTAACACACAGCCTATCAATTTGAACCACAGCAAATTTTAGTAAGACCACCGCATATATCACTCAGACTCAGAAGACAAAACTGTGACACACAACACACCCCATTCAGACCAAAACCTTACTGAGAAACACAGCAAACGTCACCAAGACCCACAAGAATATTCACTTAAATCTACAGCACATCCCATTTTAACCCACAGCCTACCAACTTTGACACACAGCACACCTCAGTGAGACCACTACACACATCACAGAAACCCAAGAACAAAACTGAGAATCACAGCACACCCCACTAAGACCAAAAGGTCACTGAGAACCAGAGCACACCTAACTGAGACACACAGCAAAATTCACTGAAGTCCACAGCAAACACCACTTTAACCCACAGCCTACTAACTTTGACCCACAGCACACCTAAGTGAGACCACCGAAAGTATCACTGAGACTGAAAAACAAAACTGTGAATCAAAACACACCCCACTAAACCAAAGTACGCTGAGACCCACAGAAACCATCACTGAGACCCAAATCAAATTTCACTGAAAACCACAGCACAACCCACTCTAACACACTGCCTTCCAACTTCAACCCACAGCACACCCCCGTGAGACCACCACTTGCATCACTGAGACACAAAGATGAAACTGTGAATCACAGCACACCCAACTAAGACCAAAACTTCACTGAGAACCACAGCAAACCTGACTGAGACCACAGCAAAATTTACTGAAATCCACAGCACACCCCACTTTAACACACAGCTTACCAACTTTGACCCCCAGCACACCTCAGTGAGACCACTGCACAAATCAGAGACCCAAGAACACAACTGCGAATCTAAACACATCCCACTAAGACCCAAACCTCACTGAGATCCACAGAAAACCTCTTTGAGACCCACAGCAAGATTCACTGAAATCCACAGCACACCCAACTTTAACCCACAGCCTACCAACTTTGACTCACAGCAAACCTCAGTGAGACCACCACACACATCAATGAGACCCAAGAACAAAACTGTGAATCACAGTACACCCCACTAAGACTCAACCTCTCTGAGAACCACAGCAAACCTCACTGAGACCCACAGCAAAATTCACTGGAATTGACAGCACACCTCACTTTAACACACTGCCTTCCAACTGTGGCCCACAGCACACCTCAGTGAGACCACCACACACATACAGAGACGCAAGAACAAAACTGCGAATCGCAGCACACCCCACTCAGAACCAAATCTCACTGACATTCACAGCAAACCTCACTGAGACCCACAGCAAAATTGAAATCCACAGCATGCCCCACTTTAACCCACAGCCTACCATCTTTGACCCACAGCACACCTCAGTGAGACTACCGCACACATCACTGACACCCAAGAACAAAACTTTGAATCACAGCACACCACACTTACCTCTTTGAGCTTGTGTTACGGGTTGAATTATATGCCCCTAAAATTTATATTTTGAAGCCCTACTTGCTAATACCTCCGAATATGACTGTATTTGCAGAGAGGGTCTATAAATATGTAATTAAGTTAAAATGAGTCCATTAGGGTGGGCCCTAATCCAATGTATCTGATTTCTATATAAAGAGGAAAATTTTAGATATACAGAGACAATAAAGGTGCCAGATGGTGGCTTAGTAGTTAACATAATGCTTGCAATGTTGGAGTCATGTATGAAGGTCCTGGGTTCACATACTGGGGCCTCCGTGTGTAGGTTGGGCACACACATGTCAGGCTGCATGAAGCTAGGGATGGATAAGTACCCTGTTAGAGGTATCTTTCCCTCATGAATAAATAATGAGATCAAAAATTTTAAAAAATTAAAAATAAATTCAGAGAAAAGTGAAAGGAGACATCAAAAATACAAAGGAACAGAGGAAATACAATGTGAGGACACAGTGAGAAGGCAGCCAGCTGCAACAAGGAGAGAGGCCTCAGAAGAAATCAAACCTGCTGACATCTACCCTAGAGAATTATTAGAAAATAAAATTCTGGAGGCTGGCAGGTGGTGTGGTTGTTAAGGGTGCTGGACTTCCATATGGGCGACCACGGTTCAAGTCTCAGATCTGGCAGCTTGCTTTCTCACTTCTCTCTCTCTCTCTCTCTCTCTCTCTCTCTCTCTCTTTGTTCCTCTCTGGTCAAAATTTAAAATAAATAAATTAAGTCAAATACAAATAATTCTTTAAAATATAGAAAGGAAATAAAATTCTGTTGTTTAAGCCATCCGTCTCCGGTATTTTGTTATGGCAGCCCAAAATAACTAATCATATACTGTATACAAAAGGTTGATGGGAGACCAAGCAGATGGCATAATGGTTATGTCGCTGGACTCCCATGTAGTCTATTGTGGTTCAAGTCCTGGACCCAGTGGCTTAAAATAGAAAGATGAACAAGAGAAGTAAATACATGTGGAAATTTTGAATATAATAAAAGTTATACATCAAATCAGTGTGGAAAGCTGGATCATTTAGGAAAACTGAAAAGCTATCTATATTAAAACAAAATCAGATTCATATTGTGCCTTTTACCCTGACAAATTTTGAATGCATAAAGGATTTAATGTTTAAGAAAAAGCAGTAGAATAAAAGAGAGTTTTATAGGTGCAGGAAAGGCTTAACTATGGCATGTAATCTAATCATCACAAGATTAATACATTAATTACGTAAACTCCAGAATTCCTGCAATGCAAAAACTAAAGCAAAGATAAATTACATATACAAACTGGGAAAGAAAAGATGCAACTCACATAACAAAGGATTTACTTCCTCTTTATAGTGGGCCTAGAATAAAAGAACAGCAATCTAATAAAATGAAGGCAAAAAAATATGAATAATCCAGAGAAAAAGAACTAGAAGTACCTCTTAAGCATAAGAAAAGAAGGTAACTTCAATCCTATTAACAAAAATAGAATTAAAATCACACTAATTAGGAGCCACCAGGTGGCTTAATTGTTAAGGCACTAGATTCCCACGTGGCCAACTGCAGTTTGAGTCCTGGACGTGGCGGATTGAAACACATCAGGCTCATGTGCATGTGTGCCCAAAATCCCAAGAGGAGAATGGAGGAGAAGAAACTGTGGTATGGCCTTTGCCCCCCTCCCCCAAAGGGGGTGATTTCTCACTTTATTTCTCTCAGTCTGTCTCTTCACTGAGTGCACACACCCTCTAGCAAAAATCTCTCTCAAAATAAAGGAAAAAAGAAATCACACTGAAGAGCATTTGTATCTATAGGATTGGCAAAAACCCTAAATTTTGACAACTCTCTTTTTGAATTTTTCTGTTGGAGGTCAAGAGCTGTTTAAATGAAATCAGAAGGCCAGAATCCAAATTTCTGAGGACTAAGGAATTAGTGGCTTTAGTGAATGGTTTAGAAGTAGAGACAGCAGTTAGGGCATACTATCTCAAGAACAGAATTTACACATAGAGAACAAAGACCAAAAGGGACATATAAATCAGAGCTGGGCATTGTCAGTAGCTGACTATTTTGGATTAGCTTTAAGAGAGTACCGCCTTGTCTCCACTATAATAAAAAAGAGGGAGGAAGGGACAATTGCCTTTGGAAATGAGTTTGCACAACATAGGATGAAGTTCACAGACTTTTTTTTTAATGCTTTTATAGCTTCAGTTTTCTCCTCAAAGGATTGCTTAAAGAGTAAGAGAAAAGACAATGGGCCTGGAATTGGCAATACACCCTGAAAGCCACATGGACTGCAGAGAAATGGAAGACTGGGCGACATCGAAGGGCCAGAAGTTAAAGACCCTGAATATACTTGGTGATAACAAATAATACTATTATTTCCTCAAAGAGATCTCAACTGAGGAAGATAGTAAAGAAATTTAAAGTTTGGTTCAAACAAGTAAATACACCAAAAAACAAGCAAGTGAGAGTCAAGGATATTGGCAGGAGGGTGGCTGAAAGAATGCCTCATGGGGTCTGAATGGGCCTGAGAAAGAAAGACAGAGGGCTCATGCTGAAACACAAAAAAATGGTCCAGAAGTTGGCAGTGTCAAGAAGGTTGGTAAACAGATATATCAAAGAAATAAGGGCCATAGACAGAAGCCATTGTCAGAAATTAACTGTCACAGTTTAACTTTTGTTTTTGTTTTTATTTTATCTACTTATTTATTTACTTTTTTTATACATTCAATCGCATTATTTAGCTTACAAAGTGAACATTTCAATATGTGAACATTTCTCCCTGGCCCAGTTGATCAAAATATAACAACACTAACTCTCTGTCCCAATAATGCTCTGTCTCCATATCCCTCCTCCAAATGTCCTTCCCCAGGCCCCACTCCTCCACACACACCAAATCTGGCATTCACACCCATATCTTGTGTTTGTACATCCTTTAGCTCGTCACTTTCAGTCATAGAGTGCGGACACTCGGTATATACTAAGTAGGGACATACAATGTCTCTCCTTCATAGCCTGGCTTGCTTCACTCAGCAGTAAATCTTCCATATTCTTCCACTTTCTGTCAAAAGCCAGGGTTCTGTACTGTTTTGTATTTTTCTCTTTTTTTGGCTGAATAGTATTCCATAGAGTAAATGTGCCACAGTTTTTCAATCCATTCATCTG
>NW_006199342.1:12600-16284 GCF_000334495.1 Tupaia belangeri chinensis
TTTATGTAAGAAGGCTTTACCTATCCCAGCGTTTCCCAGAGTTTCCTCAGTGTTTTCTAGAAGCGATATTATAGTTTGGGGTCTTAGATTTAGATCCTTGATCTACCTTGACAGTTTAACATTTTAAAGATTCAGGAGACCATACTATTTCTTGGTGTTTTAGTATTTGATGTGGTAGCAATTCTGCCCTCCAAAATTGTCTATATCCTAATGTAAACATGTTTATTTTCATGGCAAAATGAACTTCGAGGATATTAAGATGGGGAGGTTGTCCTGAATAATCCAGTGGCCCCATTGTAATTTTAAGAGTCCTTAGAAGAAGGAATCAGTAGGGTCAGAGTGAGATCAGAAAAAAAATAATAAAAGACAAGAAAACACAGAAGTCATGCTGATAGACACAAGGGGCCAGGAGCCAAGGAATGCAGAAAGCTTTTAGAAGCTTGAAAAAATCAGGGAAACACATTCTCTGTTAGACCTCTAAAGGAGTATTACCCTCTTGGCACTTTGATTTTAGGACTTTTGACCTCTAGAAATGTTAGGCAATAAATTTGTGTTTTAAGCCACTTAGTTTGTGATAATTTTTTTATAGCAGTAATGTAAAACTAAATCATATTGTATCATCCAGCAATTCTACACATTTATGTGGGCTATTCTTGTACTATGCAAAAAAAGAAAAGAACCTACATAGTAATAACCACATAATAATATCGAAAACTCAACAACTCAACATTCATGATTTTATAATAATTGAGTGACCAACACTGTTGCTTCTCACTAAGTTGAACCAATTAGCCAATGCTGACTAGCCAGTCAAAATCATTCAAACTCATCTGATTTATTGAAATGGAAGAGCTGAGAATCATTGAAAAAGTCCCCATGGAAACAGCATTTGCCATTCAAAGATATTTAGATGCTTTCATGCCAACTCATCAACAAAGCGATGAAAATTTTTGAGACAGATGACCCTAAATTTGAGTACAATTCAAAGAATTTTGGAGTGATGACAAATGTCTGGCCTTGCTACAGGGAGATTTGCCAGGAAAATCTTATGTTTAACTTTATTGAAAATATATTTTTTAAAGCCTCAGTGAAAACAATCTATGCAGGAGAATCTGTGCAAGAGAATTTTGCAAGTGTGTAAATGTATAAACCAAACACAATATACAAACTTTTTTAATGCTATGTTTGGTTTTACATACTTGTACAAGCATATTATTAAGTTTCATTAATAGTCTCAACATAGATATTATATGTAAGAATGAAATTCACTTCTTTTCGAACTGCACAAAATAACCTTCGCTGGCTCTCAACTCTATCCTGATTAAGCCAGACACCTTATTTCTTCATCCCATTCAGGTTTAATATTTAATCCTGTGCTTTTTAAACTATACTGTTTAAACTCTTTCCTCCTCTCTCTGCTTTGTGCCTAGAGGAGAGGAGGAATGATTTATGCTTACATAACTAATGACACCAGAGGTGGAGTGTCCCTTTTCTGTCTCTTGCTCCAATGCTGAGGGCCTGGAATCAAGTGCTGGCAGTGGCTTTCAAGTGAGGATAAAATTATTAGCTCTTTAGAGATCTCCATGAGGTCCCACCCTTGCACATGCCCCCCCAGTCCTCTTCACCATTACTATGGCAACAAGTAACCCATCCCCAAAATCTCTGCTTTTAACAAGCCCGAACTGCCTTGCAAGACATGCACTCCTCAGTCCGTACAGTCCAAGGGTGGGAACACAGTCTGCACTGTGCACTCTCTCAGTTCCATCTACATCAACACCAAATGCATTGTCAGCTCAGAGGCACACAGTCACACCCCTATCCTAACGGTTGTCCTGGGGCCACACCTCTATCCTCACAGCTTTCCCGGGGCCACATCCCTATCCTCTCAGCTCTCCTGGGGGCCACACCCCTATCCTCTCAGCTCTTATGCAGCTGGAGGAACCTTGAGAAAGTGATTTCTACAAAAGAGTGGAACAAATTGGACCTTCTAGGCCAGCCAGTGGCATCGTGCTTGAGGCTGGATCCCACGTGGCAGACAGAACCCATGGGACTTCATGGTTAGACTTGGTTAGACAGAGGTTTGAAAGGCACACTGACCACATGGGCATATATGCCCAAAATCCAGAAGGGAGAGAAAGATGGAGGAGGAGAGATTGTAGCATGACTGTCCCCCTCAGGGAGTGCCTTTTCTCTCTTTCTCTGTGTCTCTCTCTGGCAAGCACATGTGCCCTCTGGAAAAAAAATTTTTAAGTTAAAAGTAAATAAATGGAAAATTCTTTGCTTCCTCCCTCCCAGGTTTTCACAAGTAAAGGAAAGAGAAAAGACATTGTTAATGTTTTATGAACTCTGCTCCATTTGGAGGCCTAATAAACTTCCTTTCTCTTTATCTTTTATTCCATAAAGACCAAAAGGCATCACTTCTCAGACTTGAGGCTAAGATCAGGTGAGACCAAAAAGTGGGCTTTAAGAAGCTTGCTCTGCTGGCCTTTGTCTGTCAAACCCACAGTGCATCAAGCAAACATTTCTCCAAAGTTAAAGGATGAGACCCTTGGCAAGTTTTATACTGAACTGTGACAGTTCTTTTTTTTTTTTTTTCTCAGAACCTGAACAATTTTGAAAATATTAATTTCAGGCCCTTTTTGCTGTAGCAGCCAGCGGCCAGGTTCACCTGAAGGCATCTGGGCAGGAAGGGAAATTGAGGCAGGGGCAACACTGCCCCCGCCGCCTCACTTCCAGGCTCCCCAGGCCAGGATCCACTCAGACCCATAGGCAAGTAGACAGTTTCTCCATTTTTTTCTTTTCTCTCCTCCATTCTTTTGTTAACTTCCTCCTCTCCCTCTCCCCACAGGCTGCCCCTTTTGCTGTAGCAGCCAACAGCCCGGTCCATCTGAAGGCATCTGGCAAAATCGCTCACCGCGCTATTGCTTTTCTTTATTCCCCTGTGTACTCTTTTCTTTTCCCTTATATTATCTTCTCTTCCTCATCTTCCACCTTTCCAGAGGGACTAGCTAGGTCTATAATTAAGATCTGAAATTTTCTAGTAATATAAGATTCTATAGGATCCTCCCTTGTACTGAACCAGCTGTGAAAAAGGAGATACTGCTCTTCACACACCTGAATAAAGTATCTGTTTTGAGACCACATTACCAAAAACAACAAAACAGAGACTTCAGCAGATTTCAATTTGCAGCAAAAGGGAAAGACACTCTTAGTCAGTGAAACATTCTTCTAAGAGTGAATACATCTTCCAATGGCTAGAAGTAGTACATCTTCCAATGGCTAGAAGTAGAAGAAGAGCCTCAGGTTTGAATAAACAAGAAAGTATGTCTCCATTAAAGAAATAGAGTAACTCTCCTCCATCTCTCTCAAAATCTGAGGACATTACCAAAATGTCAGATAAAGAATTTAGAACGTTTATGGTGAACTAATTCTATGAGTTGGAACAGAAAAGGGACAACAAACTTCAGGAGATTAGGATGTCCTTTCACGATATGAAAGAAGAAATGGACACCCTGAGAAAGAATCAGATGGAGTTATTAGGGGTCAAGTCTGTAATAGAGGAAATCAAAAACTCCCTTGAAAGTATTAAAAGTTGACTAGACCATGCTGAAGATTGAATCTCTGATGTTGAAGATAAAACCTCTGACCTAGAAAAAACTACCAGGAAGATAGACAAAATAACAA
>NW_006199342.1:16761-17979 GCF_000334495.1 Tupaia belangeri chinensis
GGAAAACAGAGTGAAAAAAAAAAAAAAAAAAAAAAAAAAAAAAAAAAAAAACCAGAAACCTTCCATCTGTTGCCTACAGGAAACGCACCTCATGGAGAAAGACATACATAGACTCAAAGTGAAGGGTTGGAAAAAGGTTTTCCATGCAAACAGGAACCAAAAAAGAGCTGGAGTTGTGATACTAATTTCTGATAAAATAGGTTTTAAAACAAAAACTTCGAAGAGACAAAGAAGAGCACTATATTGTAGTAAAAGGCTCTATAGATCAAGAAGATATAATGCTTACAAATATCTATGCACCTAACACAGGAGCACCCAAATATCTGAAGGAAAGACTGTTAGATCTAAAAGGGGAGATAAACTGAAACACACTAATTGTTGGAGATCTCAACACCGCACTATCCCCTCTGGACAGATCATCTAGGCAGAAAATAGGTAAAGAGATCAAAGATCTAAATAATACCATAAATCAAATGGACTTAACAGACATCTATAGAACTTTCCATCCAAAAACCAGAAGATACAGTTTTTTCTCACCCCCACATGGAACTTTTTCAAAGATTGACCACATAATAGGGCACAAAGCAAGCCTCTACAGATTCAGAGGTATAGAAACTATTTCCAGCATCTTCTCTGACCATGATGGAATTAAACTTGATTTTAATTTCAAGAGAAATCCTCAAAAATACCCAAATACATGGAAACTAAACAACCTACTCCTGAATGACTCCACTACTACCGAAGAAATAAAGACTGAAATAAAAAGATTCATGGAAGCCAATAACAATGAGGACATGAGTTTCCATAATCTTTGGGACACCACTAACGCCGTCATAAGAGGTAAGTTCATAGCAATTAGTGCATATAAAAAAATGGAAAGAAGCCTAATGGATCACCTAACATCATACCTCACAGAATTGGAAAAAACAACAGCAAAAAAGTCCAGAAAAAAAACACTCCAGGAGAAAGGAAATAATAAAGATCTGAGCAGAAATAAATGAAATAGAAAATAAACATACTATATAGAAAAAAAATGAAAGTAAAACCTGGTTCTTTGAAAGGATCAATAAAATTGATACACCACTAATGAGACTTATTAATAAGAAAGAAAGGAACTAAGTGAATCAAATCTGAAATGAAGCTGGTAAAATAATAACAGACATAGTATACATTCAAAACATCATTAGAGGATACTTTGAACATCTATATGCTAAGCAA
>NW_006199342.1:18395-20114 GCF_000334495.1 Tupaia belangeri chinensis
ATGATCAGGTAGGCTTTATTCCAGGAATGCAAGGTTGGTTGGTTCAACATACACAAAACCATAAATGTAATACACTATATTAACAGGAATAAAGATAAACCGTACGGTCACATCAATTGATGCAGAAAAAGCATTTGATAAGATACAACATCCCTTCATGATCAAGATTCTCAGCAAAATCAACATAGAAGGGTGATTTTCTCAACACAATAAAAGCAATCTATGAAAAATCCATAGCAAACATCATCCTGAATGAAGAAAAGCTGAAAGCTTTCCCACTAAAAATGGGAACAAGACAAGGATGCCCACTTTCTCCACTCCTTTTTAATATAGTACGGGAAGTCCTCTCCAATGCAATCAGAAAAGAAGGGGGGAAAAGGCATTCAAATAGGAAACAAAGAGGTGAAACTCTATTCTCAGATGGCATGATTGTATACATAGAAGACCCAATGGTCTCCATGGAAAAATTACTGGAAGTAATACATGATTACAGTAAAGTTACAGGATATAAAATCAATATACAGAAATCTATAGCATTTCTATATATGAATAACAGGCAGACTGAGATAGAACTGAAAAAAAAGTGATTCCTTTTACCATAGCCACAAAAAGTATAAGATATTTAGGAATAAATCTAACAAAAGAAGTTAAAGACCACCACAAAGAAAACTATGAGAAGCTAAAAAAAGAAATTGAAAATGACACAAAAAAGTTGAAGGACATCCCATGTTCCTGGATTGGAAGAATTAATATAATCAAAATGGCAATTCTACCCAGATTAATCTACATATTTAATGCAATGCTAATCAAAGTACCAGACACATTCTTCACAGATCTAGAAAAGACAATTATAACATTCATCTGGAAACATAAAAGACCCTGTATTGCCAAAACAATTCTACACAAGAAGAGTGGAGAGGGTGACATCTCACTCCCTGACCCAAAAATATACTACAAAGCTGTGGTAATCAAAACAGCATGGTTCTAGCACAGAAACAGACATGTGGACCAAAGAAACAGAATAGAGTCCCCAGAAATAAATTCCCAAACATACAGTCAACTGATTTTTGACAAGGGGCACCAGTCAATCCAGTGGGAAGAAGAAAGCCTCTTCAGCAAATGGTGCTGGAAAAACTGGATTTTCACCTGCAGAAAGATGAATCTGAACACCTACCTTTCACCTTTGACAAAAAAACAAGTCAAGGTGGATCAAGGATCTAAATCTAAGACCTCAAACTATAAAACTGCTCCTGGAAAACATTGGGGAAACTCTGGGAGACATTGGTATAGGGAAAAACTTCTTAGATAAGACCCCCAAAGCACAGTGAATAATTCCCAAAATAAACAAGTGGGATTACATCAGTCTAAGAAGTTTGTTTCTGCATGGCAAAATACACAGTAATTAGTGTGAATCGACAGAATGGGAAAGTATTTTTGTAAATTATGCCTCAGATAAGGGACTGATAACCAGAATACACAGGAACTAAAGAAGTTGTTAGGAAAAAAGATTATCAACCATATTAAAAGACGGCAGAGGGAACCAGCAGTTAGCGTAATGGCTATGTCGCTGGACTCCCACGTAGTCGACCGTGATTCGCGTCCTGGACCCGGTGGCTTAAAACTCACGCCGGGCGCGTGTGCGTGCGTGCCCAAGATCCCGAGAGGAGAATGGAGGAGAAGGGATTGCGGCGTGACCATCCCCCCTGGGGGGTGATTTCT
>NW_006199342.1:20926-22242 GCF_000334495.1 Tupaia belangeri chinensis
ATTGAAATGTTCACTTCATAAGCTAAACAATGTGATTGAATGTATATATATATATATATATATATACACATAATATAAAATAAAAAATATTAATTTCATACTATGGTCATTGTTAATTTGGGGATTTTTATATTACAAAATGGTCCTACAAAGAAGCCCCCATATTTAACATTGTACCTCTAAGAAGTACATTTTCCATTTAAACTGACTCAACTAGAAACCATAATCTTGCTATTAAATTCTAATTTAAGAGGTTGCTAGATTAACTTCAAGAGGCCAAATGAAACTTGGGTTAGAAACTTTTCTGAGAACTAGAGGTAGAGGAGATAAAGGGAGGAAGTCAGAACAAATAGATTTTGCCGTTTCTGAGAGAGTCTAGCCATCTGTAGTGGTTGGTATCACTCAAAGAATACAGAGGCAAAGTTCAAAGTAAATTATCCCTGAGGATCTCTGCTTCCTGCCAGGAGGAAGTACTGGAGTCTGGAATCATCACACACACACACACACACACACACACACAGAGAGAGAGAGAGAGAGAGAGAGAGAGAGAACTGTAAACTAGGAAGAAATTATAAAATATAATAAAACAGTAATTTTCAAACATTAGTAAACTGGGCTTCCTCAGATTATGGTCTCTGAAAAAAAGAGAAATAAATTCTGTGAGCCCTGTGTGGGGCCCTGGCTTCCTGCCTAGTGGCAATTCCAGATCACAACGAAAATCCCAGACGAAGCCTGGTGGTCCTCACTAAGTTAAGGAGACCAGAGTTCAGGCAGACAGAGTGTCTAGAACACGAGAAGCAGAATGCTGAGAGCTATAAAGAGACAGAAATCTGCACAGGGTTCCCTTCAGTCTTTGGCTGAATGTAAATCTGGACATGATTTGGGGAAAAGTACAACTTGGAGAAAAGAAGAATTTCTGAAGCATTATAAGATGAATAAATCCAAGATCTCACAAAAGGCCAGGAATCACATGTGTTCCCATCAGTCAGAGTGAATAAGTCTCACCAAACACACAGGGCATTCAGTAGAGACCCTAGACAGGACAGGTGTTGATTATAATCCTTGAGTTCTTTTTTTTTCTTTCTTTCTTTTTTTGAAGAGGTTTTTTGCTATAGAGCGCAAGCGCTTGCCAGAAAGACAGAGAGAGACAGAGAAACAGAAAGCAAGAAATCACCCCCCCAGGGGGAATAGTCATACCACAATCCCTTCTCCTCCATTCTCCTCTTGGGATTTTGGGCATGCACACACACACGCCCAGTGTGAGTTTAAGCCGCCGGGTCCGGGACTTGAACCGCGGTTGACTACATGGGAGTCCA
>NW_006199342.1:22551-37318 GCF_000334495.1 Tupaia belangeri chinensis
AGAATTAACATAATCAAAATGGCAATTCTACCCAAATTAATCTACATGTTTAATGCAATTCCAATCAAAATACCAGAGATATTCTTCAGAGATCTAGAAAAGACAATTATAGAATTTGTCTGGAACCATAAAACACCTCGTATTGCAAAAGCAATCCTGCGTAAGAAGAATGGAGTAGGAGGCATAGCCTTGAGTTCTTAAGGAAAGATAACTCTAGGCCCACTCTTAACAGGCTTTAAAAGGAATCTCAAAATTATTAAACTTGGACCGACTTCCTGGCCAAGTGGTTAAGAGCACTGAATCCCACATGGCCAACTGTGCAGTTCAAATCATGTCAGGTGCATGTGCATGCATGCCACAAATCCCAACAGGATGGACAAATGGAGGAGAAGGGATTATGGTATAACCACAGCCCATTGGAGGATGTTTTCTCCTTCTCCCTCTCTCTCTGTCTCCCTGTCTCCTTATCTCTCTGTTTCCCTCTGTTTTCCTCAGGCAAACTAAAAAACTTATATATTAAACTCATCCTCAGCAACTGAATTGTCTCTGAATAAAACACAATACTCTTTAAAGAAGATCAAATAAGTAAATAAATAAATCTAATACTTAAGACAAAATTTACCATGCTTGCCACCCAATCAAGTTTCTAGACATATTAAGATATACAGGAACCAGAGACTAGCAAATGGCATAATGATTATGTCGCTGGACTTCCATATAGTCAACCAAGGTTTGAATCCCAAACTCAGTGGCTTCAAATTCATGCCAGGCACGTGTGTGTGCATGCCCAAAATCCCAAGAGGAGAATGGAGGAGAAGAGATTACAGCATGGCCATCTCCCCTGAGGGGTGCCTTCTCTCTTTCTCTCTCTCTCTGTCTCTGTCTCTCTGGCAAGCGCATGTGCCCTATAGCAAAAATCTCTCATAAAGAAGAAGAACAGCAACAAAAGGACAAGAACAAGGACAAGAAGAAGGACAACAGATATCTACCAATATTGGGAATAAAAAAAGGAAAACCTTAGTCAATACAAGAAATCCAATGTACAAAAGTGTGATAAGAGAATATTAGGAACGTTTTTGTGCAGATAATTTCAGTACAGACTAAATTGATAAACTGCAAAAATATGCAAAATGTACTCAATAAGAAATTGAAAACCTGACTGTTCTTATATAAATCAAGTAAATTAAGTCCTACAAGGATTATTCTAGGACTAAATTACTTCAGTGGTGAATTTTATCAAATATTTAAAGGAATATTAATAATATCAATCTTATGCAAACAGAGACTATAGAGAAGAGAGTAAAACTTCTCGACTCATTCTATGAGGCCAGTATTGCAGATATCCAGTACCACCTTTAGACCCAAGCAAGTAGAACCCCTGCTCTGGGCCCTTATGTCTCAAAAACCCCATTTGAAGCACCCTCCTCAAGATTTTCTAAGCCCTCGTCTAGTACCTGGAATCCACTGAGGCTAGCAATACAGATTGTATAATCTGTGTGGGTTGTCTTGAACTTGTACTGAGATCCTCATGGGGTCTCAGATTCTCTGTTCTCTAGCCTGCTCATGGTGTCAGCCAAGTGATCAAAGGAACACTGGGACTCATGCCTCTGGAGTCATCCCAGGATCCCATGGCAAGATTCCAGACCCAAGGAGGCCTGGTAAGCAGTTTGATCCCACTCTGTGAAGCAATACTGCTTCTCTGGGCTCAGGCAAGATTGGGCTTCAGAATGGGACTGGTGTGCTGATGTTCAGCAGTTCTCATGGATGTCAGACACAGAGCAAGTTCAGGACTCTGGACTACCAACCCTTGGGTTTGAGCTACATGTTCAGATCCATGCTTGATTGACACATACACATTCTGACTGAAGTGTTCCCCAAGAGCACAAGACATGAAGGCTACAGGTGTTGCTGTCCTGTAACTGGAAAAATCCTTTACCCTATGTACTCTCCACCTCTGGCATCCAGGTTGGTCACCCAACCTGTTTTGCAGGCTCCGATTCACAAGCAGTCCCCTGGAAGTCCTTGTGCCTGTATCCCACTAGGTTTTTGAGAACATTACTCAGTATACCATAAATGAGTGGAGTTTATCACAGTCATACAAGATTTGTTTATGAAGATAAAAAAGAATCAAATGAAGTAGTAGTAGACCTTATGATAATCTCAAGAGGAACAGAAAAGCATTTGACAAAATTAAACACCTAAAAAATATCTATTAGTGAAAGCATTTTGTGCCTGGTATACGGTCTGGGGCACAGGACTTTCTGATGTAGAGAGGCCTGATCCTGGTGAGACTGATTCAAGATAGTCTGCCTACTACATATCATCCCAGAAGTGAGGAGACCAAGTCCGAGGAAGGACCAGTAGCATTCTCAAGGGCCTGCTAGTCAGAGACAGTGCTGGGATTCAAATGCTTCCTGTCTGTCTCTAGGACCCTTCTCTTCCCCCATATCGCAGTGTGTCCTTGAAACAACAGCTAATTTAATTGAGTGAACTGTATTTGGTACTATGAAGGGGAAAGAAGTAAAAAATAAATAAATAAATAATTTGAAACACTACTTTCACTAACAATAAAATAATGTTTATTTTGTATCTTGCGAGGTTCATGAGTATATTGTTGAGACGTGAATTCAGTATGCAAAGATCGCGAGTCTTTTTTTTTTTTTAAATAACTGAATCAGGAGCAGGTACAGTTGTGTGGGACAACAAATTACATTACATTACATTACATTACCTCTTTAACAAAAAACATGTAATATGAAATTACAAACACAAAATTAGATACAAGCATGAACATTAATTCATAACGAATCACTCACTTTTATAAAGCTGACAAAGGTACAGGCATAAAAATCAGAAGAGAAAAGAAAATTGTCTCCCATGTCTCCATACTACATTTTCCTTGTCTTATTTTGGATAATATTTTTGTTTGTTTTTATAATATGATTTCCAGTCAAGAAAGTATGGATAATTTACATTTAGTCTAGCATAGTTAGCCAAATGGTTTATTATTATTTACTATCTGGATTCACAGAACATGCAATTTCATGAAAACATATATTGTTTGTATGGTTTGTGAACATACAGAAATCCTTAAACTTTTTATTCTCATAATTCCTATCTAAAAGTAAACAAATGTTGGGCCAATTGGTGGCATGGTCACCAGTTAAAACGGCCATATCCCACATGGTCAACTGTGCAGTCTGAGTCCAGGATTCAGCGGCCTGAAGAACATGTGGAGCACATGCGCATGTATGTGTGCATGTCCAAAATTTTGAGAAGAGAATGAAGGAGAAGGGATTGCAGTGTGGAGGGATGCCTCCTTGGGGGTCTTTTCTCCCTTTCTCTTCCTCTCTGACTGCAATGAGTACATGCACCTGATGCTAAAATAAAATAATAATAATTAAACAAATGTTGTACTTATATTTGAGTACGCTATGTTGTTGGTCATATTCCTGTAGGAGAAAATGCCAGACCAAAAGCGAGTAATAGCACACCATTCCTCCAGGAACCTCCAGACTATGTGGCCTTTCTCTCATCCTCCTCTGTCCCACCAAGAACTTGATCAATCCAGAGCAGGCTGCAAGATATCCCCCCCTTTAGTCCTTTTCTCCTCTCCTCTCCTCCCCTCCCCAAGAGCTTGATGGCACTTTACCTGGTCATGACAAAGACCTGTGATGTTGAATTGCATTTTTTTCCAAATCATTCTTGTCTCACCTTTGGGCTAATGATTTTTGAATGACAAGGACAAGGATTTGTCATTGATCATCAGGTTCCTGTGTGTTCCTATCTTTGTTATTTGAACTGGGGCAAAGAGTCAAATGGGAATAAGAGTAGAAATTCAATAAATCATAGTCAGAAACACCTAGGTTAAGTCATCCAATGAGGTTCTACAACCCAATGGGACCAAATTCCTAGTCAGGCTCATTTTCGGGTAGATCTTTCTGAACAAATGTTCTTTAAAGTTTGGGTGTTGTTTACTTTCTGCAAACCACATTGTCTTGGTTAACTTCTCACTACACAATCTAATAAGAAAAAGAAAAAGTTGTATGGGGCATGTAATGCTCTATTATCTTAATATCAATTGAGACTATCATCTGGAGAAAAGGCTGGTTCTCTGCAGGAAGGCCTGAACCTAAAACATCTCTGCAACTTAGCTGTGCCAGGGGTGCAGATGTGTACCCTGGAAACAGAAAGTTGTTCTGTTCTCTAAAAGTGATTGTTTTTTTCACTTGCAATACAGTCTTTCAAGTAGTAAAGGGAGAAAAGATCAATCCCCATACTCCAGGTGACGATGTAACGCTCTTATCCTGAATGTTCACCCAGGAGTAGGACCTGATTGACCTGTGTGCTGTCTCACACTTCAAGACACAAAACTTTACTTAAAAATTGGGACCAGCAGTTGGCATAATGGCTATGTTGCTGGACTCCTATGTGGTCGACTGCAGTCTGCAGTTCGAATCCCAGACCCAGTGGCTTAAACTCACACCGGGTACATGTGTGCCCAAGACCTCGAGAGGAGAATGGAGGAGAAGGGATTGTGGCATGGCCATCCCCCCTGGGGGGTGATTTTTCACTTTCTGTCTCTCTGTCTCTCTGGTGAGTTCATGCGCCCTAAACCAAAAGCCTCTCCAAAAAAAAAAAAAAACCAAGGCGAGGGGCCGGCAGGTGGTGTAGTGGTTAAGATGCTGGACTCCCACAGGACTGACCATGGTTTGAGTCCCAGACCTGGTAGCTTGATTTCTCGCTTTCTCTTTTGCTCGTCAAATTTAAAAAATAATAATAACAACAACAAATAAATAAAATTAAAAGCAAATTTAAGAAAAAAAAAAAAGGTGAAGCAGTTGTTACTCAGAAAACATTTCCCAAACTAGTAGAGAGGTTAAGACCAAGTACTTAAATATCTAATCATAATACGAAACAGAGTAAAACAGATGTTCCGGGAAATACAAAAGCCATCACAGATCATACAGGCAAGGTATAAATTGGGCAGTGGCGTGATCAGCAGAGTTAGAGAAGACAGGGTCTGCAGTGCACTAAGGTGGGTGTTAGACCACTGATGCCCATGTCGGCCATTCCTTTTCCAAAAAGCCTCCCCAAAAAAAAAAAAAAAGAAAGAAAGAAAAAAAGAAAGAAAAAAATTACGCACACACATGCACATATGTATATCAGGTAATATAAAGAACATATATATGCATATATATTCTTTTTTTAATTTGCCAAAGAGTGAACGCTCTCACCAGAGAGAGAGAGAGACAGAAAGTGAAAAATCACTTTCGCTATGGGGAATGGTCATTCTGCAATCCCTTATACATCTCTCCTCACATCTTAGTTTTTGGGATGCATGCCCACGCACCTGGCCTGTTTCTCAAACTGCCGGGTCCAGGACTCAAATCATGCATTTGGTCATGGAATCCAACTGCCCTAACCACCAGGTAAAGGGTTAGACATATATATATATATACACACATAAATAGACAAATCCACAGAGCCAAAAAGTAGATTAGTGTTTTGCAGGTGCTGGAGAAGGTGGAAATGGGAAGTGACTGCTTAATAGGCACAGAGTTTCCATTTGAACCCATTAAGGAGTACAGATACACACACACACACACACACACACACACACATTCTTTTGGATGCTTTCAAATACTACCTTTCAAAAGGCAGTACAAATAGAATCACTTGGATACAGCCCTGGAATAGTTCCCAGATTAGTAGTAGCTGTCCGCAGTTTCCTCCTCTGGGTGGAACCTCCCTTCTGTCTTGTGCCCTCCTCCAAGTCTCCACAGGGATCCTCCTCCTCCCTCTCACAGATTTCTGGCAATTTTCTAACAAACCAGCTTCTCAACTCATTACTTTCTCCCATTTGTCTGCCTTCAGGCCCTTTTCTTTATTCCTGTCCACAACGCCCCAGCAATCTTTATTCTTTCTCCCGCTGTGAGACAGTGGGTTTTGTAGCCTATGCTGGCAATAGTGGGCATTCCCCACCACTGAAAGACTTGACCCCATTTCTCTAGAGGAATGACAGGCGAGGTAGCCCGAGACAAGGGTGTGGGTGTGGGGACAGAGTGGACCTGGGATTCTGCCAGGCTCCCTGCCAACCTTGAACAGTATTCTTTTGTGTTCCATGCCATACAGGGAGAGAAACATAAAGTATTTGTCCCACGATACTGGACATATTACTGTTAAGTTGTTTGAGAATGGTTTATTGATTAGCATATTGACCATTGCCAGAAGCTCTAGATTCCCCCGAAATCCTCCAACATTCTGTTATTTCTGTCACCATCCCAGTCATGGCCCCTACTGTTGGTGAAAAGAGGCAATCATTATAGAGACCAGAGGGACAAGGAAAGGTAGAAATGAACAGAATAACAACACTCAGTGCCTTTTGTGACCAATTACTGAGTTTACCTTTCTAAAGCTGAAAGAAAACTATTCTGTTTGAAACAGAAAGAAAATGGATAGTCAGTTCAAATAGAAGAGTGCCAAGGAGCTCAAGCTGCAGAATCAGCAGGCCCGACTTTGATTTCCAGCTGTGCCTTTCACTGGTGGTGAAGGTTCATTGTCAGCCCCTGCAAGCCTCATTTTGCTCATCTGGAAAGTGAAGAGAATAACATCTCCATTGTAAGGAACTGTCATAAACATTGAAGGTTACAGCTGGGAAGTAGTTAGCCTAATACAAACTCAAGAGATGAAAGCCAGTACTACTTTTTCAATGCAATATGGAAGGAAATTAAAAATGCAAGGAAGGGCTAGTCAGTGGCATGGTGGGTAAGGCAGCTGGATTCCACATGGCTGATCACATGGTTTGAGTCCCAAACCTGGCACCTTGGAAAACACACTGGGCTCATGTGCATGTGTGCCCAAAATTCTGAAAGGGAGGAGAAATGGAAAGTAAATTTTGGCATAGTCAACCCCTATGGAGAGTGAGGATACTTTCTCTTTTTCCCCTTCTTTCTCCTCTCTCTCACTCTCCATTTCTCTCCAAAGAGCATACATGCCCTCTAGCAAATTTGTTTTAATGCAAGGTATTTGCTGCTCTTCATGAGTTCACAATCCAACTGAAAATATAAAGCATAAAAAAAAAGATAAATAACAATACGATTTAGGAAAAGAATAATTTTATAGTTATTGTAGGTGTCCTCAGAGAAGAGAAAATTGTGAACACAGAAAAAAGGGTTAAGAAGCTCTAAAAGGCACAGAACAATTTTTAACTTTAAAAAATAAATAAATTTGGGGCCAGCAGGTGCTGTGGTGGTTAAGGTGTTGAACTCCCACATGGCCGACTGCAGTTCAAGTCCCATATCTGATGGCTTGAAAATCATGCTGGGTGTGTGTGTGTGCTTGCCTAAAATTCCAGGAGGAGAATAGAAGAGAAGGGATTGTGGTATGGTCATCCTTCCCCATCCCCAAGGAGGGTGATTTCTCACCTTCCCTCTCACTGTCTTCTAGCTGGTAAGCGCATGTGCCCTACAGCAATAAATAAATAAATAAATAATTCAATAATTCAATGTACAGCAATTCTTATACTGTCTTTATCAACTTTAGTGTTCATAGGCAATGGAAAATTACACAAAACTGTGAAGAACAAAGTCTATGACTACACATACTGGAAGTGGCCTGAGTTCTTCAACTGCTAACAGATTTTTTAATATCTGAAATCTCTTGCAGTGTTTCCTAAATGTCACTGGTTTATACCACGCTGTTGTTGCTTTTAGGACATGTTCTCTCTTGTATCTTGAAGGTATTGATCAAGTTTTTAGTACTTTCTTTCTGTATACTTTTGTTTAAGCCATTTGCTTATTCTAGTGTTTCCCTTTCATTTAGACTTCCCTCAGAAATGAAAGAGTTTGAGCTGTCCGTTCATATGAAAGAGATGGAGAATGAAAGATCAATGTGTACTTTTAAGCAGGCAGGAGAAATTGTCAACTGAATACTTCACATTAGAGGATTTAGCTGACAGGTGAGATGTTCTCTGGTTTCAATATCTGTATGTCTTTCTTCCTGGATTTATCAGATTTCCTGAGAAGACTCTTTCAACCTTCTGCCTGGGCCCAGATGATCTGAGTCCTTGTCACCGTGCTCTGGGTGTCAAACAGGGAAGAGGGCTGGAGCATGTGGGTGTCTGCAGTAGGGATTTATAGTTTTATGTGTATGTGTGAAAAGTGTGAGTGTGTGTTTACAAACCATAGTAGATACAGAGATGAGAGATAGAATAAATGGCATAATTATCTAACTTGGAGTCTCAGATTTTTAAAAAGATGGAGTATTTGGGTAAGCATGGGTAGACTAAGAGCATATGGAATTCCTTGTCTCTAGCTGAGGGATTTACATATACAATTATTATGACAAAGACAATTCATTTTAAAGTTATTTAAAAAACAGCTTTTATTGGGCTATTTGGTGGCATGGTGGTTAAGGCACAAGACTCCCACATAGTTGACTACTATTAAAGTCCTGGACCCAGAGGCTTAAAAATCATGCACATCGATGTTTATTGCAGCTCTATTCACAATTGCTAAGACATGGAACCAACCCAAATGCCCCTGTACAGATGAATGGATTGAAAAACTGTGGCACATATACTCTATGGAATATTATTCAGCCATAAAAAAAACAACAAAACCCTGGCTTTTGACAGAAAGTGGAATAATATGGAAGATTTACTGCTGAGTGAAGCAAGTCAGGCTATGAGGGAGAGACATTGTATGTCCCCACTTAATACATACTGAGTGTCTGCACTCTGTGACTGAAACTGATTGACTAAAAGATATACAAACACAAGAGATGGGTGTGAATGCCAGATGTGGTGTGTGTGGAGGAGTGGGCCCTAGGGAAGGACATTTGGAGGAGGGAAACAGAGGCAGAGCATTGACGGGATGGGGAGGTGTGGTGTTATCTGTTGAAGATATTTTGATCAACTGGACTGGGGAGAAATATTCACATATTGAAATGTTCAGTTCATAAGTTAAACCATGTGATTGAATGTATATAAAAACCAAATAAATGAATAAAAATAATATGCAGATAAAAAAAATCATGCCAGGTACATGTGCATGTGCTCAAAATCCCGGGAGAAAAATGGAGGTGGTGTGGCCATCCCCCTAGAGGAGTGATTTCTCAGTTTCCCTCTCTCTGTCTCTCTCTCTCCAGCAAGTACATACTCCCTGTAGCAAAAACCTTTTAAAAAAAGCTTTTATTAAGCATATAATCATATGTTTAAAACTAAACATATAAATAATATATATGTTCATAATATATAAACATATAAAATATGTTATATTTTATAGGAGGTATAAGGAGAGAAAATAGAGTGGCTATTATCAATATGCTTTCAATAAGGCTGATGTAAAGTACATATATCAAATGTCCTATTCTATAAATGTGAGACTCTACCTTCTTGTATCTTCATTTCAGATCCACATAGAATACTAAAAGCAAACAAAAAGCTATTTTTTAGCCCACAGAGGAGATCTCAATAAATCTCTGAAACGAATACACACATATAAAGATGCCATGGAACCAAAGATGGTAGCCACTCAACTGTTTAAAGAGAGCTAGAAGACTGCACATATAAGATTATTTTTAAAAAATGTTTGAACATAAATGTTCCAAATAGAGAGTTAGCAGAGAGTTTTCTAGGTAAAGGAGGTTAATCAACTGATGTTTTTAGCAAATAAGAGCACAGAGGAGAAAGAAAAGCACAGAGCATGAGTAAGGATGAGTGCTGCTTTCCTTAGCTTTCATTTGTAAGAGGTTGGATGTCCTCTTGCAGAGAATTTTTTTTTTTTTTAGAGAGAAATTTTTTGCTATAGAGCACATGTGCTCACCAGAGAGACAAAGAGATAGAAAGTGAGAAATCACCCGCTGGGGGAATGGACATGCCACAGTCCCTTCTCCTCCATTCTCCTCTGGGGATCTTGGGCATGCTTGCACACATACCTGGCAGGAATTTAAGCTGCCAGGTCTGGGACTTGAACCACAGTCGATTACATAGAAGCCCAGTGACATAACCATTATGCCATCTGCTGGCCCCATCTTGTAGAGAAATTTGAGGAAGTTTGAGCAGGAGGTGACTTGGGCAGATCTGCATTTTAGAAAGATCTCTCTGGTTTCAATGCTAAACCAGGAGATTTCTGCTTTGATAAGGGAATAGAGTAAGATAGGGCATGGAAATGAAAATGGAGGGTGAATGAGAGAATTATTCATGACATTGTGGTCTAATAGAACTTTGTAGAGTGATGAGAATGTTCTGTGCACTGAAATAGTAGCCACTACCCACATGTAGCTACTGACCACTCAGAATGATCTGGTGCAACTAGGAACTGAATTTCTAACTTTATTTCAGTTTAATTAATTAAAGTAGCAGCAAGAATTTATGGGGCAATGTAGATTTAAAAGGTGTGTGTTTATGTGTGTGTGTGTTTAAGAAATATTAGTGCCGGCCCCATGGTGTAGTGGTTAAGCTACACAGAGGCAGCTGGCTCTTCTAAGGCTAAGCAGGGATTCCAGGTCCCAGTACTGGAGGCTTGAAAAACATGCCAAGAGGAAGGAAAAAAAAAAAGGCAAAACATTTAAGATACCCAAAATGGGAAGAAATCTGTTGATTATAATGTATATGGTAATGTCTTTGACTGGACCGCTATTCAGTGTATTCATGATGGGGAAATTCATTTCATATGTTATAATGACACACAGAGATTAAATGCAATAGATAAATACATATATATATATATGTGTGTATATATATATATATGCCAGGTATGTGCACATGCTTAAGATCCTAAGAAAGGGAGAATCAAAGGGAAAAAATTGCAGCGTGTTGTGATCATATCCAGTCAGGGGGGAACTTTTTCTCCCTCTCTGTCTTTTTTTCTTGTGTACATAAAACAAATTTTTTAAATGCTTTCATTGAAATATAACTGGCATAAAATATACATATTTCAAGTGCACATTTTGATGTTTCAACAGATGTATAGATCTTGAAAACATGACCACATTAAGATAGTGAGTATACCCATCACTCCAAAACGTATACATAAAATCGAGGCTCCTGCAAAACAGATGCTGGATAGACACTGAAGGACTCTGGATTTTAACAGCTTTTTTTTTTTTTTTTTTTTTTTTTTTTTTGTCGGCTTAAAAAATAAAAATGCAGCAAAATACATAAATAACCAAAAAAACACCCTTTACACTTTGTTTTTGTTTGTTTGTTTGTTTGCAATTTCAACATCACATAAAGAATTGTAAAGCTAAGGCAAAAGTTCTGGAATGAATGGAAGTAATAAATAGGTTTAGACACAAAATTATTTAGGGCACAGGAAAGAATGAGATTATTTTTGAACCATGGTTCTTTCTATGCCTTAAGGAAGGAGCTGTCAGTCATTGTTGGAGCGGTTTTTGCATCAAATTTGGGCTACTTTCAATAAGCTACATTTGGAGAATTCTATTGTCCTTGGAAATTTCACGCTGAGATTAAGAATTCCCTGACAGCCAGCAGATGGCAGAGTGCTTACATTGCTGGACTCTCACATGGCCGACTGCTGATCAAGTCCCAGATCCAGTAGCTTGAAAATCAGGCCCAGGACATGTGCGTGTATGCCCAAGATTCCAGGAGGAGAATGGAGGAGAAGGGATTGTGGTATGGCCATCTCCCCTGGGGGCTGGGGAGGGGGGGATTTCTCACTTTCCTTCTCACTGTCTCTGTCTTTCTCTTTCTGGCGAGTGCACATGCCCTAAGACAAAAACCTCTTTAAAAAGAAAAAGAAGAAGAAAGAGAGAAAGAAGAAAGAAAGAAAGAAAGAAAGAAAGAAAGAAAGAAAGAAAGAAAGAAAGAAAGAAAAAAAAGGACTCTCTGAAGGTACTACATTTTGTATATTGTTTTCTTTTCATTTCATACATTTTTACCACTTAAACATTTGCATAGCATAGAACTTGTATGGGCATTGTATATGCTGTCTGTGCCAGTAGGGGGAAAAATATTTTCAATATTTCTGGGAAACAGAAAACACGTGGAAAGAAAGTTAGTGGGGGGACCGTTTCACCTTTATAAGTGAAGAACTTAAAAGCAAATTTTAAAACATATCAATCTTGGGACCAGCAGTTGGTATAACTATGTCGCTGGACTACCATGCAGTCAACCGCCGTCTAAGTCCCAAACCCAGTGGCTCAAACTCATGCCGGGCACGCACCTCTTTGTCTCTCTGTCTTTCTGCCGAGAGCATGTGTCCTATAGTAAAAACCTATCTCTCAAAGAAAAAAAAACGTTAACCTTAAGATATGTCCCTTTTTGCTCCAGAGCTCTGAGGCTCCCAGGGCATGTGTGCAAAAGAGTCCTAGATGCTGACTCTCTGCATGGTTTCTGCCACAGGGTGGGCATGTTACCACCTCTCCTTCTTCTGAAAGGCTTTAAAGTAAATTCTGATAAGCCTAACAATTTTTTGTTGTTGTTGTTGTTGACTTGTGAACTCTCCATATAGGCTGACATGGGCCTGTTCGTTTACGTCTAAAGATGCAATCAATGTATTCCTTTCACTAGAAAACATATCTGTGGGGCTAGCAGCAATGGCACAATAGTAATGCAATGCTCTGTGATGCTGGACTTACACGGGAAGGTCCCAGGTTCACGTCCAAAGGCTTCCTTGTATGTACCAGACATGTGTGCATACGCCTATGATATGAGCCGGCTGAGTCAAGAACTGTACCATGGCGTGAAGACTCTTTTAGGGATGCCACTCTGTGTCTCTCTCTCTCTGCTTCTTATGGAAAAAAATAAAATAAACTGTACATGTGTGTGCATGTGTGTATATATATGTGACATATATATCACATATATCATGCCATATATTTGTGATAAATATATATCTATCACAAATTTGTGATAAAACAAAGCATTCTACTTAACTGACCTTTCATTTTACTTTATATCATAAGCCCATCCCTGTAAAGAGCAGCAGTAATTTATTCATCCATTTATATCATTTATTAAAGTATTTTATATTCCTGGCACTTGTCTAAGAATTGAAAATCTAAGAGTGAGTAATAAATAATGTCCTAATAGTATTTTATAACTCAGCAGATACAGTATTAAAAGCAGCAATAGTGAACATGTATTAGGCATATAAAGGTAAACATTATAGGGAAAATAAAATAATGATGATAAGAATTGCCAGGGAAATGAGAGCTGTTATTTTTATATAACTTTTCAAGAAAGTCACTGATAAGATGACATCTCATCAGATCTCTGCAGCTGAGTGAACTTTGTGAATCTCCAGAGGACAAGTTCTGAGACAAGGATTTCCAGAGCATGCCAGAGGTCAGGGAGGGTGCAAGGGTCAGACCATAAAAGGCCCAGGAAGTATTATTACAAAGACTTTGGCTTTTATCCTAACAGAGGTCAGAATTTATTGGAAGGTTTTTGAGCAGAGCCATGACATTATCTAACATATATTTTTAATGACTCATTCTGAGGCTACTGTGGTAAGATTAGACTTGGATTAGATGTGGTTGGAAGAATAATGCCCGTGTCCTAGTTCCTGGAATCTCTGAACTTGTTGTGTCACATGGCAAAAAGGAATCAAGATTACAGATGGAATTAAAATTGCTAATCAGATTCAGAGAGATAGGGAGATCATCCTGGATTATCCTGGTGAGCCCGATGTAACCGCAAGGGTGATTATAAGTGGAAGGAGGCAGGAGAGTAAAGTAAAATTAGGGTAATATAAATAATCCATTAACAAAACAAATTCAACCACACGAAAGATGTGTTCATGAATGTCTGAATGAACCAAGGTTAAATTAAGTTATTCTGGGGTTATTTTTACTAATCACTTGTCTCCAGGCAAAAAGGAAACTGTGTAATCATATAATTGCTCAGATTTTACTGTTAAACAAGTTTGAATTCTCTGTATTCCCGTACAATTGCAAATTTTAAAAGATACAGCTTTATCTGGAAAAAAAGGAGTCCTAATACAATACAGAAATCTTTTCTAGGTCAAAGCTTACTTTCACACCCATAGGGTGAAAATTTTTCCCTGAGCTGAAACACATCAAAACATGTTCATTATTGGGAACCAGCAGTTAGCGTAATGGCTATGTCGCTGGACTCCCACGTAGTCGACCGCGGTTCACGTCCCGGACCCGGTGGCTTAAAACTCACGCCGGGCATGTGTGCGTGCGTGCCCAGGATCCCGAGAGGAGAATGGAGGAGAAGGGATTGTGGCGTGACCATCCCCCCTG
This sequence comes from Tupaia belangeri chinensis, assembly GCF_000334495.1. NCBI lineage: Eukaryota > Metazoa > Chordata > Mammalia > Scandentia > Tupaiidae > Tupaia > Tupaia belangeri. Next base: position 36,787 of record NW_006199342.1, read on the forward strand.
GGGGGTGATTTCTCGCTTTCTGTCTCTATGTCTCTCTCTGTTTGTCTGGCGAGCGCACACGCCCTATAGCAAAAATCTCTCCAGAAAAAAAGAAAAAAAAATGTTCATTATTTTATATGCCTAAGCACATTTTGAATACTTCATATTACTTTTCCCAGGCATCCAGATGGGTTCTAAGAAAAACTCTACTAGGATGACATTTTGTCTGCATGCTTAAAAGGTTTACTGTCACTCTCCTAATTTGGTGGTGTTTTTTAACTTAAATTTTAGATTGAATTGTAGGTTAATTATATTAAATTCCTGCAATTATAGTTCTGGAAAACACATCAATGGCTTTTCACAAATTTACCTTCATTAGAAACCATATGACTGGGACCAGCAGTTAGCGTAATGTCTATGTCGCTGGACTCCCACGTAGTTGACCACGGTTCGTGTCCCAGACCCAGTGGATTAAAACTCATGACAAGTGCGTGTGAGTGTGTGCCCAAGATCCAGAGAGGAGAATGGAGGAGGTGGGATTGCGGCATTGCTG
>NW_006199342.1:37388-39568 GCF_000334495.1 Tupaia belangeri chinensis
AAAAAAAACCCCCCCCAAAAAAAAAAAAAAAAAAAAAAAAAAAAAGAAGAAACCATATGACTAAAAAGATGAGAGAAAATAACATTTTTAATAGAAGAATTCTTGCACTCTTTGTAGATCCATTCTCTGGGTATTATATAGGTCCGTCACCTTAATTCCAACACATGTAAGGAATCTGAATAAATCAAGTGAACAGATCTTATGACAACTTTGAGTATAACTTTCTTTTTTTTTTAAGAATTATTTTATTTAACTTTATTTATTTATTTTAAATTTTTTTACCAGAGAGGGACAGAGCAAGTGAGAGAGACAGAGAGAAAGTGAGAAAGCGAGCCACCAGGTCTGGGACTTGAACCGTAGTCAACCATGTGGGAGTCCAGCATCCTTAATTACCATGCCACCTGCTGGTCCCAAATATAATTTTCTTATGAATTACTACTTGTATGGGGCCATAGAACTTCTTGTGGTTGATGGTTGACACCTTCTGGTGGCTTGCAGCACAGAGACAAATTCAGACACATGTGGACTCAAAGGGGATCTTGGAGGCCATTGAAATCTCTCTTTTTTAAAGAAAATGTTGACAGAGAATGTACACTAGCTAGTAAGAGGGGCAGTTGAGAAAGTACCATCCATGGAGAATGGTCATGCCACGTTCCCTTCTCCTCCATTTCTATCTCTTTTTGGGCTCATGGATGCACACACACACACACACACCCCTCTAGTGTTTTTCAAGCTGACAGGCCAGATTATACAGTTGGCCATGAGGGTTCCAGCCACCTGAACCATTATGCCACCAGCTGACCAAAATCCATCTCTTTTTCTTCGGGCAGAACTCTGAAGAAAAATGAGTTGCTATCATGCTTTTTGAAGACTTCCAAGAAAGTAGACTTCAGGACATAACAATAACTCCAAATAAATAAATAAACAATAAGATTGAAAAAAAAAAAAGCCCTTTATGTCTAGCAACCAACCCTCATCATCAACTCTTATTGACATCTGACATTGTTGAGATACTTTAAATCTGTGGCTTGGAAAATAGATGAATAATATAACAAATATCTGGATCTCAACACATCTGTCAAATGTGTATGATACATAGTTACTGATAGGAAACTTCTATGTGCACTTTAAGAAAGAAGCCTTCAAAGTTCTCATCGTTTCTAACAGGGTTTTTAAACCGAATAACTTCCATTCTCTTTAGACTAGAACAGTAATTTCAAGAGGGTGAAACCACCTATTTACCAAAACTAATTTCTATTTACTAGAACTAATTAAGATTTGAGATTTTCCAAATTTATTTTTCACTTTAGGAAACAAGAATGTGAACATATACACTAAGGACTTAGAAGGATACACACCCTTTAAATGCTAACTATGTCTAAAATTACTTATCACCTGCCTAAATAAAGAAAACAAAATGCTCCAGAATGTGACTTATATTTGTTGATCATAGGATCTTGAAAAAGAAGGCACAATTTTTTAATAAAAAATAGTGCACTGAGAGTATGCCAAGGGGGAAATTAGCTAAAAATTGTGATAACTACAAATGAACAATATCTCAACCAGGCCAATCAATTGTTATATTTCTTTTTTTCTTTGATCATATCAAATCTCAATTCATAATCCAAAGTATGTGTCCTTTTTTCTATAATTTATTTTTATTATAATTTTTTTTTCTATCACAACACACAAATGAATTTTCCATCCAAAATACACTGTGCATTGGTTCAATCAAGCACATCAACATACATGTTCTCAACAAATAACTTCCCAATTCTTATGTCCTGCATACCTTGCCTTTTGTTTTGCCATCCTAGATTCCCCATCCCCCTCCCTCTGCTATGACCCATCCTCCTCCCACATTGTCCCTGGCATCCATGGTTGCCCTCCATGCCTCTCCACTCCCCATTCAAATGATCTGCCAGTAAACTTAATTAGTCTAAATATATCCAATAGTTATCACAGCTGACACATACCTATATATGAACTCAAGTCTGACTTTAGGCATAAACCTCAATGAGTAGAAAGAGCATACTATAAAGTAGAACCCAGCTGGGCCCATACAGCTCACTGCAGTCATCAAATATGCATTTTTTTAAAAAATGGTACGAATAGTTTTACCGTCCTTTTCTCTGTTTTTTCCTCCTGCAACTTTTCTTTTTTTTTTTTTGTTACCTAAC
>NW_006199342.1:39955-119263 GCF_000334495.1 Tupaia belangeri chinensis
GCTTCCCCAAGAATGACAGAGTAGTTCTTGTTCTTCCCCGAGGCAATGCAGGGCTGGCAACCATCATCTTCTCACTGTCCATAGGCAGAGAACATCCTCCCATACAATATACTTCTCAATTGGTTTAAGAGAGCCAAAGTTTTTTTTTCTTTTTCTGTTGCTTACAATTGCAAGCTCTTCATCCTTGTTCTCGGCCTCGGAGGCCAACGACCACGCACAGGCAGGAGGGGGGGGGGGCACGCGCAGGCCCGGTGGCATCCAGCACCAGAGAGGCAGCTGGGCGGGCAGCGGAGGGGGCGGAGCCCCGGCCGCCCAAAGTATGTGTCCTTTTGAAGTGCTGTCTTCTCTTATTCTGTGCAACAACAAAGAACCATTTCTCTATTGGATTATGATGTGTGTTGAAAAGGGGACTTTATATGACAACCAACAAGGACCAGCTCAGTGGTTGGACCAAGAAGAAGCTCCAAAGGAATTCCCAAAGTCAAACTTGCATCCCAAAAAGGGCATGGTCACTGTTTGGTGGGGTCTGATCCACTACAGCTTTCCAAACCCAGTGAAACCATTACATCTGAAAAATATGTTCAGCAAATCTATGAGATGCACCAAAAACGGCAATACCTGTAGCTGGCCTTGGTCGATAGAAAAGGCCCAGTTCTCCATAATGCCCCACGGAATGTCACACAACCAATACTTCAAAAGTTTCAAGATTTGAGGACTACCACGTTTTGCTTCACCTACCATATTTACCGAATCTCTCACTAACAGATGACCACTTCTTCAAGCATCTTGACAACTCTTTGCAGGGAACATACTTCCACAACCAGCAAGATGCAGAAGATGTTCTCCAAGAGTTCGTTGAATCCCAAAGGACAGATTTTTACACTACAGGAATAAACAAACTTATTTCTCCTTGGCAAAAATGTGTGGATTGTAATGGTTCCCATTTTGAATAATAGAAATATGTTTGAGCCTAGTTACAGGGATTTAAATTCATGATCCAAAACCGCAAGTGCTTTGCACCAACCTAATATGTTAAAAAGTTAAGTGATATGGAGATGTAAGTATCTAGTGTTGCTCCCAGTATGGTCCAAATGGTTTTATCAGGTCTTTTACATTAAGAAACTGAGTTTAATGATCCAATAGCACTCTAAAACAGGTTTGCAATAAATTCAATCAGTATATGGGCACTCCTCCAAGTATGTAATAAACAATCTCCTCCCCTCCTTGTGGTGAAAGAAGGGAGTTCTGACTCCAACACATCACTTACCTTCAGCAGAAAGGGGGGTGGTAAAAATGCTTTTGAGACCAAGTAACTCAAGGCAACTGGAGTCTCGGTTTTCATTTGAGGAGAAAAAGTTCAAAGATGAATCCTCCTTCACTTATACTCTGATTTGTGGAAGAAAATGAAGAATAGACGTTGGTGGGGAAAGAAGAGAAAATGATTGTCAGAGGAAGGGTTTTGTCAGCCAGACAGTAAATTATAGCAGAAGGAAGGAGGAAAGGAGGAAGAAAGGAAGAGGATGTAGGAACGTGTCCTTTCTAGGTTCTCAAATCTGATTCTCTCCCTCAGCAAGACTAGTGCAGGCAAGGAAATGAACCTGTCCTCTGAGTTCCATTAGAGATCTGAGACACAGTCATCCATCACTTAATGACAGGGATACCTGCTGAGACATGTGATGTTGGGTGATTTTTGTCATTGTGCAACCATCACAGAGTGTACTTATGCAAACCTGGATGAGACAGTCTACTACACATCTTTGCTATGTAGTAGAGCCTATTGCATGTACTATCCCGAATACTCTAGGCAACTGTAACATAATGGTAAGTATTTGTACCTCTAAATATAAAAAGGTACAGGAAAAACACAGTAAAAAAAACTTTTTATTTATCTATTTTTTTAATTTTTTGGAGAGGTGTTTTGTTTTTTGTTTTTGTTTTTGTTTTTGTTTTCTTTGCTATAGGGCATGTGCGCTCACCAGAAAGGCAGAAAGAGCCAGATAGACATAAAATGAAAAACCATCTCCCAGGGAGGATGGCCACACCGCAATCCCTTCTCCATTCCCCTCTCAGGATCTTGGACACGCACGCACACGTGCCCGGCATGAGTTCAAGCCACCAGGTCCATGACTCGAACCACAGTTGATCAAACGGGAGTCCAGCGACATAGCCATTATGCTAACTGCTGGTTCCAAAAAAAGTGTTTTTTTGTTTTTGCTATAGGGCACGTGTGCTCGCCAGACAGACAGAGAGAGACAGAGAGATAGAAAGCAAGAAATCACCCACCAGGGGGGATGGCTATGCCACAATCCCTTCTCCCCCATTCTCCTCTTGGGATCTTGGGCACGCATGCACACGCACCCCGCGTGAGTTTTAAGCCACTGGGTCTGGGACTCGAACCACGGTCAACTACATGGGAGTCCAGTGACATAACATTATGCTCACTGCTGCCTCCCCCAAAAAAATTTTTTAAGTAGTACATCTGTAGGGCATTTCCTAAGAATGGTACTTGCAAGAACGGAAGTTGCTTTGAATGAGTCAGTGAGTGGTGAGTAAATATGAAGGTTTAGGGCATTACTGTACACTACCACAAACTTCATAAACACTGTACATTTAGGTCACACTAAATTTATGTGGAATTATTTTTATTTCTTGAATAAAAAGTTGAAATTATTTACTGTAAGCCTTTCACTTTATAAATTTGGACTTGTTTTAACTTTCTGACTCCTATAACAACTCTTAGCTTAAAACAGAAACACATTGTACTAAAATATTTTCTTTCTTTATATCCTTATTCCATGAGCTTTTTTCTATGTTAAAATTTTAAAAGGAATTTTTTTTTTTACTTTTTAGTTCTTTTTGTTAAAAACTAAAACACAAATACCCACATTAGCCCACACCTAGAATGGGTCAGGATTATAAATATCACTATTTTCTACCCCATGTCTTGTCCCATGGGAAGATAAATGATAAATAAAACAAGATCAGATGAAATTAAGCACAAGAAGAAATAACGTAATCAAGTGACTCGATAAATATTGGGTCATTGAAAAAGTTATGATGTGTTTTTTCTATGCAAAAATGCATCATGACCTTTTCGACAATCCAGTACGATGTGTATGAGGCTACTGCTAGCATAAAAGGGCATACTATTTTATAATAAGCAGTTTTTTTGGGGGAGAGGTTTTTGCTATAGGGAACGTATGCTTGCTGGAAAGAGAGACAGAAAGTGAGAAATCACCCCCAGGGGAGATGGCCACACCACAATCCCTTCTCCTCCTTTCTCCTCTGAGGACATTGCACATGCACGCACACGCACCTGGCGTGAGCTTAAGCCACGGGGTCTGGGACTCAAACCGCAGTTGACTACATAGGAGTCCAATGACATAGCCATTACGTCAACTACTGGTTCCACAATAAGCATATTTTGTAGGTGTGTACTCTAAAACAATGATAAGAAGTGTAGAACAGTAGCGTAGTTATTTATTATGTAACGAACGTAGTTATTTATTATGATTATCCTGTATCATGTACTGTACATGATTGTTTGTGCTATCCTTTTACACAACTGGCAGTGCAGTAGCTTTGTTTACACCAGCACCATCACAAACCCTTGAGAAAAGCCTTGTGCTACCATGTTCTGAAGTCTTTCAGCTCCCTTATAATTTTAGAAGACCACAGTTGTATACGCAGCCCATCACTGACTAAAACTATGTACCGCATGTATGGATTATGTCCAAGAGGTGATTATTCCTTTAAACCTAATGTGAGTAAGCCTATCTGTTCAATAGACTCTATGCTCCTGAAGGGCATAGTACACAGCTAATTCTTCTTCCCATCAATATTTAACACATTCTCTAACACATTCTGAGAACCCAATAAAAATATTTTCTGGCGCAGCCATGGTGGGTCATATGGTAGGCTACTGCTGTGTAATATTGAAGCCATATGGGAAGGCCCAGGTTTGGATCCTGGGCTGATTCGAACACTCCAGGAGTGCCCATGATCCTGGTTGACTGGAAGGCTGGAGTGATACGGTTGTTTCATGACATGGTGAGACCTTGCCAAGGGTATTTGCCTGTCTCTCTCTTTCTATCTCTATATCATATGAAATAAATAAGTAAATAAATTTTTAAAGTTTCATTAAAATAATTCCCTAAAGGTTCATATGCTCTTTTTTTTCCCTCTAAGTTCCATTTTTTATCCTAGGATAGAAAAATTTATCTTACAAACTCATAGAATCTTGTAGTTTGTCCTGCATAAGAAGATGAGTTAAAAGCTCATATTCTGTAAAGAATTCGGGAATTGTACTGATGAACGGTGTTGTCATTAACAAAGTTGGACTTCTTGAAATGGGAATGGAAAGCCCTACCCTCGTGGAGGCAGTTGGGTCAGCAATGAACTCTTAAGTCTAAAAAATAACAACATGAAATAAAGTTAAAAAAAAAACAAGAATGATTCATTGAATTTCTGAGTTCTGATGATATTTAAAACAAATGGAAACAGAGCAAAATTTAGTTTGGCTTGTTATGCGTAAGGAAAAAGGAGCCTGAAAGTACTTCTTAAATAAGTAATTATCAAATTAGAAAGGTTGGAGAAAGAATTATTGAAACTGTAATAAAACTGCCTACTTTTAATTCTTTTCTGTTTGGTTATTGGTCAAGAAATTAGAGTATGTAAGAAAAATTCAAGTAGGGAATTTATCTACACCTACTGGTAACTTCAGATCTCTTGTCTTGTTTGCAAGAGAGCTCTAGGGCATTAGGAATAGATGCTAAAGAGGACTTTTCAGGCCAAAAGGAGAGACAAAGGCTACTCAGAATCAGTGATTAGAGTAAAGATGTTCCAGGTGCAGGAGATATTGAAATCATTCTAAGGTAGTAGAAAATAAAAAGATGTGGATTATCGGGAATACTCCAATGGAGTCAGATGAGTCATATTGTCCTTTTATCCATTGTCTATTGTAGTCTTGGGTAAGTTACTCCAAGGTCATTAAGGCAGTACTGTCATTCTGAATGAGCAGACCCCATGTTCAATACCAGACAAATGATCTCTGGCTACCGTGAGGCACTGTAGTAGGGTTGGCCTAAGAGACTTGACCATAAGTTGACCATAGCCATCTTCAGAGGCTCTAGTAATGGCAAGAGCCAAAGAGCCAACACGACAGAGCAATGCATGGGAACAAAGGCACAAACAGAGGCAGCTATGGAAATGGCATTCACTGAGTGAAGCCAGCAAGCATCAAGGCAGCACGGACAATGAAAATGACTATCAAGGGGAATGTGGGGGGGTCCCTCCCATCGATGGGAAGGAGAGAGGGTGTGGGAGTCAGCATTACAATAACTTTACTGGGTGAGTACTTACTTAGGAAGGTCAGTGTCACAGTCAGTAGTCTCATTAGTTGTCTACAATGCTAAAGTAACCAGGAAGAATAAGATTAATGATTACTTATTTCATGACATTTGTTAAGCTCCTCAATAAATGATGTGCCAGGTATTAAATATACAACAGTGAGAGGGTTGGCCTCACAGTGTAGCAGTTAAGTGCTGGGTATAGGAAACTGGATCCTGCATGGGCGATGGCAATTTGAGTCCCATCATGGTGACTTGGAAAATATGCCAGTGAGTGTGCATGACTGCCCAGGATCCTTACGAGTTAGAAAAATGGAAGAAAATGGATTGTGACTTGATTATACCCATTGGGGTCACTTCTTTTCCTCTCTCTCAATCTCCCTCCCCACTCTCTTTCTAGTGAGTGCACACACCCTCTGCCAAAAAAAAAAAAATTAAGTAAAGCAACGATAGGGTGTAATGGCTATGCTGCTAGACTCCCATGTAGTCGACCACAGTTTAATTCCCAGAACTGGTGGCTTAAACTCACACCGGGCACATGTATGTGTGTGCCCAAGATCCCAAGAGGAGAATGGAGGAGAAGGGATTGTGGAGTGGCCATCCCTCCTGGGGGTGCAAGTGCCCTATAGCAAAAACTTCTCAGAAAAAATTTTTTTTAAGTAAAGCAATGATAGGGACCAGCAGTTGGCATAATGGCTATGTGGCTGGACTCCCATGTAGTTGACTGTGGTTTGATTCCCAGATCCAGTGGCTTAAACTCACACTGGGCACTCTCAAAAAAAAAATAAAGGGAACCAGCAGTTAGCGTAATGGCTATGTCACTGGATTCCCACGTAGTCGACCGCGGTTCGTGTCCCGGACCCGGTGGCTTAAAACTCACACCGGGTGCGTGTGCGTGCGTGCCCAAGATCCCAAGAGGAGAATGGAGGAGAAGGGATTGCGGCGTGACCATCCCCCCTGGGGGGTGAATAAATAAATAAATAAATAAATAATAAAGCAATGATAGAAACAAAAATGGTGACTTCCCTCCTTGACTTTGTATTCTTGGTCTTAAACATGCTTTATACATAATACTGTTGGTTTTATTGCAGTAGAGAGCCCACATACTTCTTCAGTTTTGAGACTCACTCAGTTTCAAAGAAGGTAAAGAGGAAAAATTGCCATAACGGACCACAGATTATACACAAGGAGAACTTTCACCACCAACGGGAAGTTACTTTTGCTTCATTTTGTAAAGAGAGAATAATAGGTACTTTAAAAAGAACTGGTCTAAGTAGTCATGTGCTTTTGTAAACTCAAGATAGAAATTCATGAAAACTCCAGATCTAATTGTGTATGGAAAATACTCGCAGCCTCCTAGAGATGGATAATAATGATTAGCATAAGAGAAATCCAGGCTCTTGCTTCTCTGCGTATTTATTCATTCATGTAGGAAATATTGATGGAGTGCCTATAACATGCCAAGCACTGTCGTAAGCACTGGGTACATAGAAATGAACAAAACACACAAATCCCTCACTTTGATGGTTTAAATTATAATGCAAAAGACAGATAAGAAAACATGGGGGAAAATGGTTTTTTAGTAGTGTGAAGTGCAATGAAATAAAAAATAAAGCACAGTAAGTGCTCGATTGAAAGGGAAGGGGAATAAAGAAAAGAAGGAGAGATAGACAAAGGAAAGAAGAGGAATTGGACTGGATGGTCTTTTATCCAAAGGGACAAAGAAAGATCTTCTCTTCAAGCAGATACCTACATACAGTGAGTGAGTATGCAGAGCTAAGAAAAGAGCTTTCCAGGACCAGCATATGGTGTAGTGGTTACGTCACATGGTTGACTGCAGTTTGAGTCCCGTATGTAATGGCTTAAAAAGAAAATTAAATAATTTCTAAAAAAAAAAAGAAAGGGGGGAGGAGGGACTAGCAGGTGGCATGGTGGTTAAGGCGCTTGACACTCCCACATGGCCAGCCACATTTTGTGTCCTGGACCTGGTAGCTTTCTCTCTCTCTCTCTCTCTCTATATATATATATATATATATCTCTATCTCTATCTCTCCCTGGTCAAATTAAAATAAATGAATGAATGAATAAAATTAAATAATTCTTTAAAAATACAAGTCATGCTGGGAGTATGTGCATGCATACACAAGATCTTAGGAGGAAAATGGAGGAGAAGGAATAGGAGCATGGCCATCCTCCTCAAGGGGTGATTTCTCACTTTCCCTCTCACTGTCTCTCTCTCTCTTTCTCTCTCTCTCCCCAGGGTGCATGTGCTCTCAGGCAAAACCTGAAAGAAAATAAATAAGTAAATAAAAAGAGCTTTCTTGCACTAGATAGCCTTGTCTCTGAGTTCTTCCTTGCACAGAAGTCCTCCAGGACCGATCCAAGAATACTATATAGTGTCTTTGTGGGATTTTGAAAATTGCTTGGCCCGAGAATGGTCACAATTTCCACTCTCAAAGTTGTGTGAATTTTCATGTGCCACACCCCACACTTGGGCTAGCTAAAGTTTGTTTGCTGGGTGTGTGATAGTCTATATTAGAGTTTGCTTAAAATACTTCAAAATAAAAATATTTTTAAGCAAAAAAAATTAAAAAATAAAAAAGCTTTCCAAACACAGGACACAGGAGCCCCAGTGCAGCCAAAGCAGAGAGAAGAGAAAATGCTGGGAAATGTGATCAGGGGCTAGATCCATGTAGACCACACGAAGGCATTTTCATTTCTGTTTGTTTGTCTTACTTTGCTGTTGTGTTTTTAAGAAGTTGATGAAGTGTTCTGATCAGGAGTGGGACAGCATCTCTTTTCAGCTACCAGCACTTTCCCACTTGCACATTTCCTTAACTTCTCTTCTAGACTGAGTCCTTCAAAAATTGTGTATGTTTGGGCCAGCAGGGAACACAGTGGTTAAGGTGCTGGTCTTTCACATGGCTGACCACAGTTTGCGTCCTGGACCTAACAGGTTGAAACGTCCCAGGTACATGTGCATGTGCACCCAAATCCCAAGAGGAGAATGGAGGAGAAGAAATTGCAGCATGGCCATCCCCCTGGGGGGTTGATTTCTCACTTTTTCTTTCTCTGTTTCTTTGGTGAGCACCCTATAGCAAAAATCTCTTTTAAAAAAAAAAAATGTGTGTGTCGCTAGAAGCAATTCTAGACATGTCTAGCTCAGCTTCCCATCTCATGCAGATAACAACCTCCCTCAGAAGGGGTCATGAGACCTTCCAATGAGAGCACAAAAAGTTGGAGGGGGCGTTTACAATGATGGCATGGCTAGAGTGGAATTGGGGGAGTCTATCTTCTCCCTATCACTCATGACTATGGAAAATCAGGGTGTGGCTGCTACAGAGTGATTTTCACATGTGTTCGCATTAGCAGAGCTTCCTTCCTTCATGATCCACTCTGTTGATGAGGAAAGAAGTCGTTCTCATGCCTGTATTGGAGATTTACCAGTGCTTTCTCACCCTACATGTGGACGTGTAGCTAGGAGTACTGCAACAGGCCGTGTCAATTGAATGGAATAACAATCCACCTTAGTTGATTTAGGCTGATATAACAAAGTACCATAAGCAAAGTAGCTTGTAAACAAAATTGATTTCTCAAAGTTCTGGAAACTGAAAGGCTGAGATTGAGCTGCCAGCATGGTGGGGGCCCTCATGCAGGTTACAGATTGGCAACATCTCACTATGTATTCAGCTAGTGAAAAAAGACCAGCTAGCTTTCTGGCCTTTTCTCATAAGGGTAATAATCCCATTCAAGAGGGGTTGACCCCCTTGACCTAATCACCTCCCAGTGTCCCCATTTCCAAATGCCATTACATTGAAATTATGATTTGAACATATGAATTTGAGGGAGGGGGCATAAATATTCACTCCATTATAAATAGTTGTTTTATTTAGTTCATATTAAGTGCCATTTACTGTGTACCTAAGTAAGTCAGCCCTGATTTTTACAACAATCTCCTGAAATACTATTTGGTTTTGGTAAGAGAAGGCTATGAAGTTTACTAGATTATTGAACACTCACAAGGCAATTCAAGAAGTGGCTGTGCCAAGATTTGAGCCTGGGGTGCCTGACTTCAAAGTTTTCACTCTTCTCATTCAACCATGCTGCCTCCAAATAAGTCAAGTGACTAGAAAAGAAGTCATAATCACCATTGTAGATTGTTTGTACTCATATATTTTACTCATAAAATTTCATATGAATCAAATCTCGTAAGAATACAGTTCGAGGGGACCAGCAAATGGCATAATGATTATGTCACTGGACTCCCACATAGCCAATCATGGTTCAAGTCCCAGACACAGTGGCTTAAAACTCATGCCAGGCACATGTGCATGGGTACCCTAGATCCTGAGAAGGGAATGGAGGAGAAGGGATCGTGGCATGGCCATCCACCCTGGGAGTAATTTATCACTTTCTGTCTCTCTGGCAAATGCATGTGCCCTATAGCAAAAATCTCTCTAATAATAATAATAAATTTCAAGAGAACATTTGTATCATTTTGCTATAGGGCAGTAATCTTGGAATTTGTATCATAGTTTATTATTTTGATATTACTTGAAATAAGTAAAGTTGATTGAAAATTAGAAAATTTCATATCTAATTTTTAAATAAACAAATAATGTTCTGTGAATTTTCTGGGATCTGAAATTGCTCTACTGCACATAAATCTTATTCAAATACAAATCTATAGCTAAAAAGCACTATGTGAGCATTATTTACAATGATTGGTATTTTTCTGTTGCCATTTTCTACTAATGGGCTCAAGACTGTCTGATTTTCAGCACTCTGCCCTTGGATTTTGTCAGTTTCATATATTTCAACATTATGCTCTCAGCGCATAACTGTTTGTCTTACACACACACACACACACACACACACACACACACACACACTTCTACATATAAATAAACTCTATGGAAATGTTGGGGTAGATGAGAATGCATTTTACCTGGACCAAGAAAGCAGAGATGCCCCAACTACCAGGCTCAGGACTGGTATTTCCTAACTCCTTTATGTAGAGCAATGCCGGAACAACATTCTTCAGGGAAGATTTTGCCTTGGTGGCTATAGCCCATGGATCCATAAAACTAATCCTCACATGCTAGTGAGCAGTAGGCAGCAGAACTAGAACATTTAATGAAGAAGGATTTTGAAAATACTTTCAATCAACCTCCAAAATAAATAGATGAAGTAAACCAAGACCTTGTTAGAGGTGAGTAGGTAAGTAGGAGATGAGAGGAGGCTAGAACCCAGAACTTCTTACCTCTCAGGACATTGCTCTCCCTCAATACACTATGTTTTTGTGCGAGTCAGATCACAAAATGATGCCTCCCAGTAATACTTGAATTCGGATAGCACATCCATATGAAAATCCTCATCCTCTGATAGCAATCGCCTGTGATTTCCCTGGCTGGCCCTCATTTCTCTTCACTCATCTTCCCAGCCTAGCGATTATAACTTCTTTCCTCTAAAATGCCCTCGATGCCTATGAGAACTCACCTGGAGGGACTTCAGAATTCAGAACAAATCCTTGCTGAACAGGAAGGGAGATCGAGGGAACATTGCCTCCTTCTGTGCAGAACTTCTATAGCATTTCTCCCATGTGGGTAATATGTGCACGGTTGAATTTTATGAAACTTTTATGGAAACGCTTCATTTCAGTTCTTCTCTGCCTTTTATGGTGGGCCTGCTCTTATTATTTTTCTGTAACTGAGAGCTTATTTTTAAATATTACATTGTGATTCTGAAAAGAGGTTATTCCCAGAGCTGCCCTCATGTATATGGAACTTTTTCTGACTTATGTAGAGGCCACTTCCACATCAGAGCTTCGGTCCTGGGCCCATAATTTGCAAGCATCAAATGGAAGCCTCATATTGCAATGCAAATTTTAGTACCCAGGGAACTGCAGTGTAATCGCCTAGTTACAAAAAAGGTAAAGAAGAGAAGACATTACCATAATGGGCCACAGAATATACACCAGAGACTGTTCAAAGGCCTGTCTGGCAGATTTCACCGCCATTCTAAAGACATGCTTACTTTACTCTGAAAATGTAGAGAAAGATTTGGCTCCATCTTGGGGAACGCCATATTCAGCTGCTTTCATGGTAGTGTTAGATTGAGCTGAATTATTCATATCCTTTCATCCAAAGTGCAGAGTGGCTAACCAGGATTTGGAATAGTTTAGAAACTGGACCATAATGGATGACTAGACTGAAATATGAAAATATGGAGAATGAAAGAGAACAGCATTCTACCAGAAGGAAGATAAGTGATCAAAAATGCTGAGACAGGAAGGCCTGCTGGAAGAGAAGCACAGCCCAGCAGGCTAAAGCTGAGGCGAGACATTTCTGGCACATAGTGATTTCGACTTAAGTTTCCATTTGACCCACTGGAGCTTCAAGCCTGGGCCCTTGGGCCAGGTGAGTCAGTTCATCTAAGGGAAATTTCACTTGATCTGCTAAACGTCTAGCTCTAGGTCAGTGTTCCAAAAATCCTATTCTAAAGGGTATAAAGGGAAGACCAACAATTCTTCCATTTTGAATCTTCGGATATCTTCAATTGGCAACAAATCATAATTTATCTTATCAAAATGTATAATAGAATACTGAATATAGAAGTTCTTCCCTCAAATTGTTTAGGAATGGACAAGAAATAGCCAGGACTTCAAGAAATATTAGTAAAAATAATATCTTTAGGCCCAGCCACAGTAACCCATACTGGTATTTGCTACTATGCCATAGGTGGAGGGTACAGGGAAGGCCTGAGTTCAATTCTCAGACCACCCTAAAAACTGGCAGGTGGCATGTGTCTATAACATCAGCTACTTAGGAGCCTGATGCAGGAGGATCACAACATAGTGAGACCCTGTCTAACAAAATAGTAAGAAATTTTGGGGGCGGCAGATGGCATGGTAGTTAAAGGAACTGGACTCCCATATGGTTGACCATGGTTTAAGTCTCAACCTGGTGGCTAGCTTTCTCACTTTCTCTCTCTCTCTCTCTCTTTGGTCAAATTGGACAATAATAATAATAATAATAATAAAGGTAAATAAAATAATTTTTTTAAACGATAATAAATTCTTTATAGTCATTCTTTCAATTATTTGATAAGTAATGATTAAGTACCTCCTAAATATGGAAATAGAAATACAGATAATACGAAGTCTCATCACTGAAGTGATCTTGGACTACTAGAAATGACAATCACATAGCCAATGTATATGAAACATGGTAAAAGAAATGACGGAGAAAGGTGAATGGGATCACAGTAGTCAGAGGAAGGATACTGACCCCATGGTGGCTGTGGGTCTAGGGGCATGATGTTTTCCTGTGGTGGAATGCCCACGCTGAGTCCTACAGCTATAGATTGGTGGAGACAATGCGGATGGAATACAAAAGTGGGAGTGTGGAGAGGAAAAGGACATTTTAGGTAACAGAGATGACAGCAAAGTAATAGAGGAAGGGAGGAGCGAGCTGTGGGTAGAGGTTGCCAGACTGGTGTTGCTGGGACATAAAACATCAAGGGAGGGCATCTTTGTTTCTCATGGCTTTTGTAACATGTCACTACAAGTGACATGGCTGAAAACACCATTAATGTATTCTTATCACAGTTCTGGAAGTCAGAAGTCCAAATTCTGTTTGGCCAAGGTCATGATGGCAGCAGAGCTGGTTCCTGGATGGCTCTGATTTCCACTTCTGTCAACATACTACTTTCTCCTCTGACTCTGAGTTCCTTCCTGTCTCCTGCTGCTTTTTTGGTGTTTTTTTTTCTTCTTCTTCTTTCTTTTTTCTTTTTTTTTTAGAGAGAGAGAGATCTTTGCTATAAGACATATGTGCTCCTGGAGAGAGAGAGAGACAGAAAGCAAGAAATCACCCCTGATGGGGATGGCCACACCACAATCCCTTCTCCTCCATTCTCCTCTCAGGATCTTAGGCTCACATGCACACACACCAGGTGTGAGCTTTAAGCCACGAGATCCAGGACTCAAACCACAATTGACTATGTGAGAGTCCAGTGAACATAACCATTCCACCATCTGCTGGTCCCTTCTTTGACCTTCTTATGAACCATTGGGATTATATCAGACCTACCCAGATCATTTTAACAGTATCTCCCAAACTTGTAATCAATACGTGCAATAAGGTGATTTTTTTTTATAAGGGTAATACTCACAGGTTCCAGAGACTAGGATGTAGACCTATTAGACATATTTAAGAAGCTATTCTATTTTTTATTTTTTATCTTTTTAGTTTTTTGTTTTTGTTTTTTTTTTGCTGTAGGGCATGTGCACTCACCAGAGAAAAACAGAGACAGAGAGAGAGAGAAAGGGAGAAATCATCCCCTGGGTGGGATGGTCACACTGCAATCTCTTCTCCATTCTCTTCTGGGAACTTGGGAGCATGCACCCACACACACTCACACACACCTTGGGAGCATGCACACACACACACACACACACACACACACCTGGCATGTGTGCAAACCTCCGGGTCCGGGACTCAAACTGCAGAGTTGGCTATGTGGGACCTAGCACCTTAACTATCATGCTACCTGCTGGGACAAGGGAGGCTATCATTTAGCCTATCAATTATGGAATCACAGGCAATATGTTTATTCTATTTTTCTTTTTTGGAGAGATTTTCACTGTAGGGCGCGTGTGCTCGCCAGACAGACAGAGAGAGACATAGAGACAGAAAGCGAGAAATCACCCCCCAGGGGGGATGGTCACGCCGCAATCCCTTCTCCTCCATTCTCCTCTCGGGATCTTGGGCACGCACGCACACGCGCCCGGGACGTGAACCGCGGTCGACTACGTGGGAGCCCAGCGACATAGCCATTACGCAAACTGCTGGTTCCTGCAATATGTTTATAAAATAAAGAGGGCCCAAGTAAAAAGGCATTGTAAGCCACAGTAAGGAGCTGGGATGTAAGCAGAATAGAAGCTGAAGTGAGGAGGACAAGATGGAAACAGTGAAACTATACTTAGAATTTAATCAGAAACTTCTGTGGGATTTGACAAGAAATGCTATTTATGCCTAAAAATAAGACAAAGTACTTCTACACCCCCACACAATCCCTTAAGAGTCACCTTATATTTAAATTCTTATAAATCTGTATTAGAGGAGTTTTCTCAGTTAATTTAGTTGGAATAACAAACTGGTTGTTGATTACATGATTAATTATCTGAACTGGGACACTTCCGAGATGGTCTATTGATGTTAAACCAGGACTATCCCTAGCCAACAAAGCATATGGTCACCCTATGTCTAGAGAAAGCTTCTTCACCTTAAATGACTTAAATCAATGCCAGTTTGGGATGTTATAAAGGTCTTATGACAAATTCCACTTTAAAAAAAAAAGAAAGAAAAGAAAAAAAGAAAAGAAAAAGAAAAGAGGCGACATCAATTAATTGAGCTGTAGTCATTTTTCCTGAGATTATGACCTCACAGTCACAAGTGTCGGGCGGTGTTACAAGGCGAGCATTTGAAAGACTACATTGAAATGAAGATATTAAGTGATTACATAGTAGGGATTACAATTATAGTTGGGGTGAGGGAGAAACAGCTGTTCCACGGGTTTTTGTGACTTTAGAAAACATTTCCAGAGACGGAATCACATCTGGACTTTAAAACTGCTGTGTCTTAAATGCCACAGAATTGCTTATGATTTGCTCTAGAACACATATTAATTCTAGGAGGTTCCAGTGATGACAAAGCCCTTGATGTCAAAATTGCACCTAAATTTTTGAATAAAATTGTTACATGACATGTGCTTGAGGATATTACCTTCTAAACTAATAGCTTGTATTTGATGCATTTTTTTAAAAAAATTTACTTCTTTTGATTTATATTTATTTAATACATTCAATCATGTTACTTAGCTTAATTCCAACATGGGTACATTTCTCACCAGTCCAGTTCACCATACTAGAAAGTTATCTTCAATAGATAATAATCCATTTTTTTGTCCCATAAATGCCTTGCTTCCCTATTTCTCTCCTTACTGTCCTTCCTCAGACTCTACTCCTTCACCTTCCCTCTTCCCACACTGTATCTGGAATTTACAACCATTTACTTACTTTCTATAACCTTTAATATTTTACATACTTTTTACTAATTGTTAGAGAATATAAATGTGCTTGCCAGAGAGACAGGGAGAAGGAGAGAGACAAAGCATCCCTACAGTGGGGGTATGATCACACTGCAATGCCTTCTCCTCTATTTCTCCATTCTGACAGGATTTGAGGCAGGCTCAGTGTATTTTTCAAGTCACCAGGGCCAGGATACAAATCGCAGTTGGCCATGTGTGATCTAGCACCTTCGATCACCAGGTTTCAGGTCTGGCCTTTTAATGTATTTGAAATGCACGTGTGCAGCTATGCTAATCATTTAAATATTGATAAACATTTGACTATCTGTTGATTAAATTAGCTCCCTTCAAGATAAAATTGAGTTTTGAAGAGAGAATCTTCTAATTGAAAAATAACTGGTTCTAAATGTTGGGTTCCCTTACATTTTGACAGGCCGCGTGTTCAGAGGAAACCCTGAAGGACTGGGTGAGAAGGATGAGCCACAGCGTTGGGTAGTAGTGCTACCAACTGAACTGGTCAGTGTCACAGGCATGGCATGGGCAAAGGGATATTAAAATTTATTATCAACCGTGCTGGATTTGAGATGCCAATGGAGGCACAAAGATCTTTGGAAATAGAACTGGTTAAGGAAATAGGGGAGTTTCTTTCTTAGGTGACAGCAGACTAGGACAGGTAGAAAAGGCATAGAGACGATGAGCACAGTGATGCAGGAGAAGGCAGGTGGCCACAGGCCTTTACATTGGGGTAATGTAACTAGGTATCCCGAACGCTTGGTACTGTGGTATCAAGTGGCCTTGAGGTTTCTAATAGTATGAAGGGGCTCGCTAAAGAAGAAAGCTAAGGGACTAGCAGATGGTGTAGTGGTTACATTGCTGGATGCCCACATAGTCGACGGTGGTTCAACTGCTGGACCCGGTGACTTAAACTCTGTCTGGGCATGCACTCATGTATGTGTGTGCGTGTGAGTGTGTGTGTGCATGCACGCGCACCCAAAATCCTGAGAGGAGAATGGAGGAGAAAAGATTGCAGCATGACCATCCTTCCTAGGGGGGTGATTTCTCACTTTCTGTCTCTCTATCTCTCTCTGTTTCTCTGGTGAGCATAACAAAAGTCTCTTCTTAAAAAAAAAGGAAAGAGGGAACCAGCAGTTAGCGTAATGGCTATGTTGCTGGACTCCCACATAGTTGACCGCGGTTGGCGTCCTGGACCTGGTGGCTTAAAACTCACGCAGGGCACGTGTGCGTGCATGCCCAAGATCCCGAGAGGAGAATGGAGGAGAAGGGATTGCGACGTGACCATCCCCCCTGAGGGGTGATTTCTTGCTTTCTATCTCTATGTCTCTCTCTGTCTGTCTGGCGAGCGCACGCGCCCTATAGTGAAAATCTCTCTCAAAAAAATAAATAAATAAAAGGAAAGAAAGAAAAAGAAGTAAGGTAGGACTCTAATATAGTCAAAGTCTGGTGCCAGATAGGTAGTGATATAGCAGTCATGCCCTCTACTACCCAGAGTACAGGAAAAGCTCATTTCTTGCCCTTTCTGGCCAGTTGGAACCATCCAAGCACCATGACCTGGTTATGGAACTTGCTTTCCCTGGTACTGTCCCTTAGGTCACCAGCCCACCAGACACATATAAGCTCTTCTCTTTCCACAAACATCTGTTCTATGGGGCCTCCAAGTGGGAGGGTGGACACTCAGTGACTGCCTGGCTCGGAAACTGCCCATTATGAGCAACAGATCATCTTGCCTTCCATTAAGCATGTGATTACAGCCAGATGCTGTGGTGATGGGCATACAACTCCCTGTAATAACCGTAATTATGATCCTGGTGTTGCTGCAGCTCTGCATACTCTGAACTTCTGAAGTCAGGAGAAATTTGAAAGAATTGCTTATTAGAAGCCACAATCAAATGAAGGAGGAGAACTTTTCTAAGACGGGAGGCGGGGGGGTGAAGGGGGTCCCTGCCTGACAGCTTGGCTTCTGTACAAGTTGCACTGACCTCCCGTGGTGTGGTTCTGGAATCCAGAATGGACACGACTCTGGACCCGCATCCCTGCTCCAATCCCTCTTCTTTCCTGCTCTTTGCTCCACCTCATACCCATCTCTTCTGGCTCTTCCCGGCTGCTTCTCCTGCCTGGGAAAGAAAAACAAGCACCTGCTGGCCCACCAGTTCACGTTCCCCTGCTGTGGGGGCCTGCCGAAAAGGGTACCTCCCCTGCCCACTTGGGTGAAGTTCTTGGAATACCCAGGGAGAAGGGGTCATTAGAAGCTAAAATTGGCTGTCTGCCGCAATGACTAAGAGCCACCTGGGCCTGCCATTCTTGTGATCCCATCTATTTGTGGAGCATGGAGCTGTTGAGGGTATATTTGTGCATGACAAAGTCTTTACTTATAGGAGCACATTTAAAAGAGTTGGAAATCCTGCCTTGGAAGAAATACACTCATTTTCTAGGGCTGCCTTTTAAAAATTCCAGGAACAAGATAACTTAAAGAATAGAAACAAATTGTCTCATAGTTCTGGAGGTTAGAGGCCAAGATCAAGGTGGCAGCAGGGTGGGTTTCTTCAGAAAGCTGTGATATCTTCACATCATCTCCCTTGTGCACAGGTATCTTTCTCTTCACATAGAGTCTTCTGTAAGGATACTACTCGCGGTGGATTAGCGGCCTGCTCTACCACAACTAAATTCTAACTTAACCAATTAATCCCTAATAATCCTATTAGTAGATAAGGCCATAGTCCAAGGTACTGGGGGTTGGGACTTCAATACGTGAATTTAGGGAAGAGGGTTGGGTTTGCAGTTCAGCCCGTAGCATACATATTGTGAGCCAATTGCCTTCCAGGACAATGCCAAGTTCTGGGAATGTACTCTTGAATAAGAAAGATAGTTCTACCCTCTCAGAGGTTATGGGGGACACAGAAAATGAAGCAAAAAATCACACAATCAATAAAATGACCAATATTATCACAAGCCTTGAGAGGGACCATGGGGAGGAGTAAATCAACAACCGTGAAGCCAAGTGAGGCTGCCCTGAGGAAGGGAGGCTAAGGCTGAAGCCCAAAGGGTGCTGGGTGTTTGCTAGGGAAAGGTGGGCTGGAGCAGAGAGACATTCCAGGTGGAGGTGGCAAGAAGCACAAAGTCCAGAGACTTTTGGCATGCAGGGAGAGGTAGAAGGAATTTATGGAGTTGGAGTCTAGCATGTAAGAGGGTCCTGGGTGTTAAGGAGAGGAGGAAAAGGGCACAGAGATGGTGCTAGGAGGAAAATGAGGCAGAACTCTGTAAGCACACTGAGGAGTTCGTGCATAATTAAAGAATGTCATTTAGGAAAGGACCTCCCTGGATTTACAATTTAGAAAAACTCCACTGGCTACAATCTGGAAAAGAGGGGAACAGAAGGGAAAACCACTTTGTGGGAGGTTTCTGTGTTGTGGGTGAGAGAAGGCCATGGCCTGAACTAAGAGAGTGGCAGGAAATGGAGCCCACAGGTCTGTGACACCCACTCATCCCACAGAGCCCAGCCTAGGCTTTTCAGAGCTCATGGACACAGTCCTGTCCTGGCAGCCCCTTCACAAAAAAAAAAATCCCGAGAGGAGAATGGAGGAGAAGGGATTGCGACGTGACATCCCCCCCGAGGGGTGATTTCTTGCTTTCTATCTCTATGTCTCTCTCTGTCTGTCTGGCGAGCGCACGCGCCCTATAGTGAAAATCTCTCTCAAAAAAATAAATAAATAAAAGGAAAGAAAGAAAAAGAAGTAAGGTAGGACTCTAATATAGTCAAAGTCTGGTGCCAGATAGGTAGTGATATAGCAGTCATGCCCTCTACTACCCAGAGTACAGGAAAAGCTCATTTCTTGCCCTTTCTGGCCAGTTGGAACCATCCAAGCACCATGACCTGGTTATGGAACTTGCTTTCCCTGGTACTGTCCCTTAGGTCACCAGCCCACCAGACACATATAAGCTCTTCTCTTTCCACAAACATCTGTTCTATGGGGCCTCCAAGTGGGAGGGTGGACACTCAGTGACTGCCTGGCTCGGAAACTGCCCATTATGAGCAACAGATCATCTTGCCTTCCATTAAGCATGTGATTACAGCCAGATGCTGTGGTGATGGGCATACAACTCCCTGTAATAACCGTAATTATGATCCTGGTGTTGCTGCAGCTCTGCATACTCTGAACTTCTGAAGTCAGGAGAAATTTGAAAGAATTGCTTATTAGAAGCCACAATCAAATGAAGGAGGAGAACTTTTCTAAGACGGGAGGCGGGGGGGTGAAGGGGGTCCCTGCCTGACAGCTTGGCTTCTGTACAAGTTGCACTGACCTCCCGTGGTGTGGTTCTGGAATCCAGAATGGACACGACTCTGGACCCGCATCCCTGCTCCAATCCCTCTTCTTTCCTGCTCTTTGCTCCACCTCATACCCATCTCTTCTGGCTCTTCCCGGCTGCTTCTCCTGCCTGGGAAAGAAAAACAAGCACCTGCTGGCCCACCAGTTCACGTTCCCCTGCTGTGGGGGCCTGCCGAAAAGGGTACCTCCCCTGCCCACTTGGGTGAAGTTCTTGGAATACCCAGGGAGAAGGGGTCATTAGAAGCTAAAATTGGCTGTCTGCCGCAATGACTAAGAGCCACCTGGGCCTGCCATTCTTGTGATCCCATCTATTTGTGGAGCATGGAGCTGTTGAGGGTATATTTGTGCATGACAAAGTCTTTACTTATAGGAGCACATTTAAAAGAGTTGGAAATCCTGCCTTGGAAGAAATACACTCATTTTCTAGGGCTGCCTTTTAAAAATTCCAGGAACAAGATAACTTAAAGAATAGAAACAAATTGTCTCATAGTTCTGGAGGTTAGAGGCCAAGATCAAGGTGGCAGCAGGGTGGGTTTCTTCAGAAAGCTGTGATATCTTCACATCATCTCCCTTGTGCACAGGTATCTTTCTCTTCACATAGAGTCTTCTGTAAGGATACTACTCGCGGTGGATTAGCGGCCTGCTCTACCACAACTAAATTCTAACTTAACCAATTAATCCCTAATAATCCTATTAGTAGATAAGGCCATAGTCCAAGGTACTGGGGGTTGGGACTTCAATACGTGAATTTAGGGAAGAGGGTTGGGTTTGCAGTTCAGCCCGTAGCATACATATTGTGAGCCAATTGCCTTCCAGGACAATGCCAAGTTCTGGGAATGTACTCTTGAATAAGAAAGATAGTTCTACCCTCTCAGAGGTTATGGGGGACACAGAAAATGAAGCAAAAAATCACACAATCAATAAAATGACCAATATTATCACAAGCCTTGAGAGGGACCATGGGGAGGAGTAAATCAACAACCGTGAAGCCAAGTGAGGCTGCCCTGAGGAAGGGAGGCTAAGGCTGAAGCCCAAAGGGTGCTGGGTGTTTGCTAGGGAAAGGTGGGCTGGAGCAGAGAGACATTCCAGGTGGAGGTGGCAAGAAGCACAAAGTCCAGAGACTTTTGGCATGCAGGGAGAGGTAGAAGGAATTTATGGAGTTGGAGTCTAGCATGTAAGAGGGTCCTGGGTGTTAAGGAGAGGAGGAAAAGGGCACAGAGATGGTGCTAGGAGGAAAATGAGGCAGAACTCTGTAAGCACACTGAGGAGTTCGTGCATAATTAAAGAATGTCATTTAGGAAAGGACCTCCCTGGATTTACAATTTAGAAAAACTCCACTGGCTACAATCTGGAAAAGAGGGGAACAGAAGGGAAAACCACTTTGTGGGAGGTTTCTGTGTTGTGGGTGAGAGAAGGCCATGGCCTGAACTAAGAGAGTGGCAGGAAATGGAGCCCACAGGTCTGTGACACCCACTCATCCCACAGAGCCCAGCCTAGGCTTTTCAGAGCTCATGGACACAGTCCTGTCCTGGCAGCCCCTAAAAAAAAAAAAAAAAAAAAACTATGAAGTAGGTTCTGTTACTGACCCATTGTATAGAGGGAAAGGTAGACCTTGCCCAAGGTCACAGAACTATAAGTGACAATGCCAGGATGAGACTCTGGCCACTTGGCCATAGAGTTTATAATTATTTTTCCTTTTTGATTTAGGTTAATTAATTTACATATTTATTCAGAGAGAGAGACAGAGAAGCAGGCACTCTCAACAGGGTCTTCATGCTGTAATTTACCCCCAGTCTCAGCCAGCCTAGATCACAGGTACTGTCCTCCCAGGTGCTCAAGGAAGTCCCCAGATATGAACCCAGAGCCTTTCTCATGTGGGTCTAGTTGTGTTACTGCTGTGCCACCAACCAACCTCAGAGTTTGTACTCTTTTTTTTTTCCCTGAGAATTTTTTGCTCTCGCCAGAGAGACAGAGAGACAGAAAGTGAGAAATAACCCCCTAGAGGGGATGGCCACTCTGCAATCTCTTCTCCTCCATTCTCCTCTTAGGATTTGGGGCACACACATACATGCACCCAGTATGAGTTTTTTAAGCCACCGGGTCTGGGATTCGAACCACAGTTGACTACGTGGGAGTTCAGTGATGTAATCATTACACCATCTGCTGGTCCCACAGAGTTTGTACTATTACCATGATGCTACACTGCCTCTACAAGCAGGCTCTCACTTTATTGGCATTCCCAGCAGAGGATCTGGCATGTATTAGGTTCTTGGGAAACTCATGATGTATTTTTCTGTTTTTCTATCCAAAAATGCATCACAACTTTCCCAACAACCCAATAATAGACCCTTAATAAATGCTCGTTGCATAAATGTTGGTGGCGATTGGGTATGTACATGAAAATGGTGGGAGGTTGGGGTGTTAAGTAGGTGTCAAAGATGACTTCCAGAACTTCCAGTTTGGGTGGAAAGTGAGGGTATTCACTTCATCAAGGACCACAAAGGGAAAAGCTGTCACTAGGGACTGGACTTTAAAACTGTACACCAGAGACATGGATGTGAAGGGTCAAAGTGACGCAGCCCGGTAGGGCACGCCCCTCCCCACACCTTATGCAGCTAACGCCTGGGCCACCCCTCACTAGTTCATGTCATCGCTGTGAGAGTAACACCAAGCTGAAACTTTTTAGGCCTTCCCCCATCACAGTTGAATAACAACTATTAACTTTGGACTTCAGGCATTTTTATGAGATCTTAGTTCCAGGGCTTGAGGTTTGGCAAATAGAACATATTATTCACACACAAAACAACTACATTAAAATAGCATTAAGCATCTGGCTTACACTGACAAAACCTAGGAAATTCAGAATTATGGTGAAAAGTCTGTCCCAAGTTCACCTCCAACACCCTGAATGGTGCTGCAATTTTTACCGAGACATTAAGTGTGAAGATAAGGGTCCTCTTGGGCAGAAAGAGTCACACCTGTGAAATATAAGGCAAGCCAGGGAAGGGGGAAAGGAAGAAGAGGAGGATTTGAGGAAGGAACGTTAGGGCAGGGACCATGGTCTTTTAACCCTGGCCCACTCCATGGTGTACGGTGATGCAGGCAGAAAGAACCAGCTCCAGAGGCTACTCCCCTGGTCCCAGGGTCAGCAAAATTTGCTAACACCATGCTCCGGCTCCACTCTGTGGAGACTCCTTCCTAGAAGCAGATGAAGATGAGACATAAACACATTTGCCCTGTGGAGCAGAATTCATTCAAATGTCCATCCCTCTACAGACCTTGGACCCAGAGAGAACAAACATTTGTGCCCCACTGAATTTCCATTTTCTTAAAAGGAATTGAGAAGAAATTGAAAAAAGAAATTGAGAAGAAATAAGTTCAGTATGTGAAAATAAAAAGTGTGGACTGAGTTTAAACATGGCATCCCTGGGAGATCACTCTGTTGGGAATTTAAGCAATTTTGATTTGAGATGTACTGACCAAGAAAGAAGGGGAGGCAGAGGGAGGAAGACATTCCTCTGTCAGGGAAAAAAAAAAAAAAAAACGTTCTCCATTTCGAGTGAGGTGGAACCACTTATTATGTGCAATAAAACTGATAATTGACTCTGATTGCACTTTGGAAAGAAATTTTTGTAATTCCAGAATTCACCAGGCATTTTCAGTAAGAACTTCTTAAAGCTTTTTAAAATAATCAAGTATAATCCAAGAGCTCAAAATGGGTCACCCTCATTTAAACTTGATGAAGGTTACCCCCATCTGACCAACTTTAAAAAGACAAAATGCAGTCATTGGGAAGTTGCCTTGGTCTAGTCTAAGACGTCAGAAAAGGTGAGCTCTCCTACATAGCCAAGAACCCCAAACAGCTTTCATAAAACAAAAATAAAATGTGATGTTAATTCCATAAATTCATTTCCCTCTTCTAACAGCGTACAAATTTCTTTAGACTTCTCATCCTCCTAATCTTGTGGTGATTAATATGTCTCTTGTTTCTACTCTACAATTATATACCAGAACAACAACCAACATGATGAGCTCATTTAACCCTTCCTATAATCCCATGAAGTAACTACTCTTGTTACCCCCACTGATAACATACCAGTGCTATTTATCATTATGACCCAAAGCAATGTTGGGTTACTTAACCAAGGTCATACAGCCAATATAAGGTAGAACTGGAATTGGAACCCCACGTGTCTGATTTAGAGAATGTCCTAGCCACATCATGAGTTCCCATCCCACCCACCAGTACATGTCACTTAAACTGGGCTCAACCACCACCCCACCCCAGACTTAGGTTGTCTGATAAAAATACTTCTGATACATCCAGAGCCTTATGGCTCATTGCCTCTCCAAAAGGCCCCATCTTAGCTTGAGAAACCTTATTCCCTATTAACCAGCCAAGCAATTGTGCTCATTTCTAAATTGTTCAAAATGACTCTAAAAATCATGTCTTCTTTGAAGTAAATATATGGTTCATTTCATTTTTCTTCCTCTTAAATGGTAAAACTAAGAGGGCTCCACGCTGCCAGGTCAACAGCTGAGCTGGAGATAAAGTGCAGAGAGACTTGGGCTGCAGAAATGACCTGGCCATCACTTTTCTAATATGCTATCAGATGTTAGTAATTCTGAGTAGTCTGGCTGAAAATGCATTAAAGTATAGAGCAACCACAAGTTGAGAGAAAGTCATTTGTGTGCCCCTCCTGACCTGTCATTTGGCAAAGCAGGGACAGACAACCTTGGCTCTGCTGTGGAGTGCTGTTATTTAGATGTCACAGCCATAAATCCATGACACTCCAGCAGAGGCCACCAGTGACACCTCCCATGTTTCTGTTTGGAAAAGACACATGAGAGATAGTTCAAATAAAAGGAGGTGGTGAGGCAGGGTAAACACAGGCAATAACAAGCTCAGAGAGACACCCAGGACACGGTGACATCAGAAGAATCAGGCATCTCAAGGACAGTGACAGTCTGCACCGGCAGATTTCTTGTAGAGCTCTAGATAATTCTGTTCCTACTGGAATCTTGATTAAACCATCTTGATGAGCACATTAACCATGACTTAACTCTGGGTTTGAATGGGAAGCACAAATATTTGTGCACGTTTCTTGGCAACACCTTTTGACAAAAGGATGCATTTGTCTCTAGTTTTGTATTAGGATTCTTCAGTGGGATCTCTCTTGAATGAAAACATCTTCTTTGGAGGTTGAATTTTTTTTTTTGAGAGGTTTTTGCTACAGAGCACGTGTGCTCACTAGAAAGACAGAGAGACAGAGAGACAGAAAGCAAGAAATCACCACCACCCCCGGGGGGATGGCTATGCCACAATCCCTTCTCCTCCATTCTTCTCTCGGGATCTTGGGCACGCATGTACACGTGCCTAGCGTGAGTTTAAACCACTGGGTCTGGGACTCGAACTGCTGTCAACCACATGGGAGTTAAGCGACATAGCCATTACACTAACTGCTGGTCCCTGGAGGTTGAATTTTGAGACTTTCCCACACCTTCCCTATGCCACTGCTCCTCTCAGCATGGACATGCACTTTCACACGTATGTACAACACCTCCAAGCCCCTGGAGGGCCCACTCAGCCTGGACACAAGCTGCTAGCCTGTGTGTGGTGTATTTGCACAGGCTCAAAGCAGTGGGTCCCCACTGGGACAAACACAAGAGCTTCGAGCTATCCAGCTCTCTGCCTCCCAGGAAATGTTTCTCCTTTATCATGCTTTGTGATTTCTTCCCTTGCTTATTTTCTACACGAGCTCAGTGGAGAACACAGCAGGAGCATCACACACAGGGGTAGAGGGAAAGGACGGTGATTTATAAGGGGTTCACTGGCTCTGCTTCCTCCTTTCCTGCTTTTTGTAGTTTAGCACAGGTGTGAACACGGTGAACTGTGCATCCCTGTTTTATCCTGTAATAAGTAACACCCCACACTGAGTCAGGGTGAGTTGTGAAACCTCAAGGTTCAGAACATCAGGTGGAGGATGTAGGGAGATGCCTGCTGTCTGAGGTCATGGGGTTCATGCCACTGGCACCACTGCAGGGGTGGACCTCTGCCTCCTGATCAGCTTCTCCTGAACATTCCTACACCCACACAAACATTTGGGTTCCATGGAAACAGCAACACTGTCTGGTCCAGGAGCCTGGGACTGAAGACTCAACACCCTGGTGGGTTTGGTCACATCTCTGACTTCCTGTGTTGTCAGTTTACACTCCAACACCACGGTTCTGCTTTTGGAATGCCTAAGAGAGGCCCTGGGGATCTTGTAAAAGCTCTCTATTTGCTTAGGGCAGTTTAGCTTTGTTTTCGCCCAAGTCAGGAGAAAGGATGAGATGACTAATCCTAGTATTTATTTATTTATTATTTTTTAAAGTTTATTTCTCCCATGAGCAAGGCAAAGAAAGAGACAGACAGGCACCCCCAACAGGGTCTCAGTACCACAATCCACTCTCAGTTTCAACCAGCCCACATCACGAGTGAGGCTCAAGGAGGTCCGGAGACTACAACTCAGAAACTTTGCCCTGTGGATCCAGTTTGCACCACCACCTAGCTCTGGACTAACCCATTATTCTATGATTCTGCTACTGTGCTAAAAGGCTTTATAGGGTCTTCCCTGGGGTGGGAGTTGGTACAGAGGACAGCTGACATCCCTCCAACCCTGGACTCACACTAGTAAGGGGATTTGCCATGGATCACGGAATTGCGTGCCATCAGTGTTGGAAAGGAAAGTTTTCTGAATGGGTGCACTCTTACTGTTAAAAACTTAGGCAGTCAATTAGTCGGATTTTTTTGCTTTTCTCAGGGAACAAATATATATATATATATATATATATATGAGTTTCATTCTCATATACCTGAACATAGGATTAGAATGTATCCTTGCTCAACCCTTCAATCCCTCTGCCCATTCCACCCCAACATACCAAAGAGAAAAAAGTAGCTTTTTTTGGAATAATGATCAGCCAACGCAAATTCATAAATCATGATGATGCTTTGCATGGAAGCCCTGAAGGCATGCCGTGGAGAGGAGTGAAGGGAAACTGGAAGGAGAGGCTTCTATGAAGGGCTTCCTCAGGGAGAAGCTCTGAATCAGGCTTCGGAGGAGCTGGGTAGAGCGGGCCGAGCAGGGAGAGAGCAAGTTACCAGGATGAAAACAGCAAGTGGATGCAGAAAACCCCATGGGATAAGACAAGGTCACTTTCTCAACTCTGTAAAAGCAAGTAATGTGAATCCCTTAAAAAGGTAGGAACGATTGTTCGGTAGAACTTCTTTGTAGTTCCGTTTTGGCTGTCGTCCTGTCTCCATGTAAAGCTTACACTACAGCCAGCACGTGTGCAGTCACGGAGCCACGAATGTGGATATGCCACAGCTCTGTGCTAGGCATGCCTCTCCCAGCTGGCGTGGGGCCTCGGAAAACACTGAGCTCGCACTCCTGCTGGTGAGGCAGACAAATAGCAAGTCAACTACCGAGGGGTCGGTTCTGAGAGGGATAAGGACTTGAGAAAAATGCAACACATGTGATGAAGTGATGAAGAGGCAGTAATCCTCAGCAGGGAGTTAGGAAAGACCTCTCCATGGCTGTGACATGCGAGCAAACCTAGATGACAAGATGCCACCAATCTTACAAAGCGAGACGTACATTCTAGACAGGAACAGAAAGTGTGAACGGTCTGAGAAAAATGAGGATGGCATATTCTAGGAACAGAAAGAGACCAGGGTGGCTGAGAAAGAGCGATTGGGAGGGAGAGGGGAAGGAGGGAGTTTGGAACAGTATGGGTGGGGACAGATCTTAGGGAGCCTTATAACTCACAGGAAGGAATTGGACGTTATTGTTATATGTAATAGAAAAGGTAAAAATACGGGTTGTGTGGGCTTAAAATCCAACATACAAACACGATGTATGAATTAGACCTTAGTGGGTATCACAGAAGCTCTAGAATTATTAGTGAATACATGACAAGGGACTAGTAACCAGGTCCGTGCCTGGGGTCCATAAGGCAGACAGATACATAGGAGTTTTTGGACCTCAGCAGAGACACTAACACCTTTCACATCTATATTTCTCCAAGTATGTGTACTGTATCAGGAACATACAAATAGCATGTATGCTCTGTTTCCTTATGATGTGTGTGGTCATGAAAGATATCCAAATGTAAAGTATAATGCATTCTCTGTATTGCATGTGGTGTTCTCAGTGGCTGTCCCAAGACACTATATCAGTTGTGCGTGCTGCAAACACAACCTGAAAGGGAAACAGGAATCTCAGATCTTGTTCCAAACCAGCCGCCATCCTCAGGAGGCTCCCAGGCCCTCAGGAAGAACCAGTCTGCCTGCTCTCATCACGATGACAGATCAGAATCGTGAGTCTCAAGGCATCATTTCATGGCCAAGACTGTCTCCAGACTGTGGTTCACTCATTCTGACAATATGCTGAAAGTGAAATGTGCTTCCCCCACCCCTCCCTCCTTCCTTTTAAAATGTATGAATTCTGCAGTTTTGTTAAAAACAGAAGCTGCTCGGGATTTTCAGGATGAGATATCCCTTCACACACCAGCATGCAGATGGTGAAGTCTAAAGGGGCAGAAAAATTATTAAACGTGAATCATCTTGGAACAGACAGAACACAATTTAACATTTTCAGGACAAGAAAGAAGATTATAAAAATCAGACAGAACAGCAAACAGGAACCAGAGCCTAACTGGTCAGGAGTGCATCAATTCCTATGTATCCGGGGCCCCAACCAAGAAACCACTCCATCCTCCATTGTCTACTGGAAGCTGGTTGCAAGGTTATGGGGCCAGAAACTTGGCACATCTTTGATCTTGCCTGCCCTGCTCCATCAAGTCAGCGGTGATGAGAGAGGCCCAGATAGTTTTTTTCCAAATATCTAATCTCAGGATGGCACTAGATCTGGTATTCACCATTTGGCCATCTGCCGTAAGTCCTATATTTTAAAGGACTTTAAATAGAAACGCACACACCACACTCAAAATATGAAGCTAAAAGAAACTTATTTTCTGTTCTAAATCTTTCCATTTACAACTAAGAAAACAGATCCAAGGTGAATGGGATTTTTTTTAAGTTTATTTCCTCCACGAACAAGAGAGACAAAGAGACATGCACCCCCATCAGGGTCTTGATACCATGACCTGCCACCAGCTTCAGCCAGCTCTGAACCATGGGCATCCATGCTCCTGACACTCTCATGGAGTTCTCTCGGCATGAGCCTAGAGCCTTTCCTTGTGGGTCAGCCCCACATAGCGCTGTGTCTTACCCCTGCAGCACCTTCAGGCCCCTGAGTGATTGGGTGAGGTAGCCACAGAATGAGGACAGGAAGTCACACTTCCTAATTCCAAGTTCACCAGAACCTAACAACTGGAAGTGGTTCTGTTGTGCGGCCCCCTGACCCCCAAGACTTGGCAACCGTTCTCCTAATGCTCAGCCACTTGGCATTAAAGCAGTTAGAGAGTGTAACACAAGCTCCATATACAAAATATAATATTGCCTTATCACACACACAGATACAGTACATATTTATTTTCTTTCTTTCTTTTTTTTTTTTTTTTGTCATAGGCATGTGCACTCACTGAAGAGAAGTGAGAG
This sequence comes from Tupaia belangeri chinensis, assembly GCF_000334495.1. Lineage (NCBI taxonomy): Eukaryota > Metazoa > Chordata > Mammalia > Scandentia > Tupaiidae > Tupaia > Tupaia belangeri. The sequence continues at coordinate 69,340 of NW_006199342.1, forward strand.
AGGGAGAGAGAGAAATCACCCCCTAAGGGATGGTCATGCCACAATCCCTTCTCCTCTATTCTTCTTTCAGGATTTTTGCGAGTGCAAACACATGCACCGGGCATGATTTTCAAGCCATCAGGTCCAGGACTCAAATTCCAGAGTAGGCCATGTGGAATCCAGCACCTTAACCACTGTGCTACCTGCTGGCCTGCCTTATCATAGTCTTATTCATCCCGTTCCTTCAACTTGCAGTGATCCCTACTCTATATTTTTTAGAATTATTTATTTTAATTTCATTTCTTCTTATTATTATTATTTAATTTGGCCAGAGAGAGACTGAGAGAGAGCATGAGAAAGCAAGCTGCCAGGTCTGAGACTCAAAACATGGTCCACCAAGTGGGAGTCCAGCACCTTAACCACTACGCCACCTGCCGGCCCCCACAATCTATTTTTAATAACAATGTTCAAAACCCGCATCTGCACAAAAAACAACCAGAAATCAGGAAGTAAGCAAGAAAGGCATCTATAATGCAAAAATAACTCTCTTGTAGTTCTCACTAAAGATCATAAAGAGTGCCCTCAGGCCTTTGCAAATGTCTCTGACTGCTGTTAATTATTTTTTAAGAATTATTTATTTTATTTTATTTTTAATTTTGCTATAGGATGCATACACTCACCAGAGAGAGAGAGAGAAAGTGAGAAAGCAAACTGCCAGGTCTGAGACTCGAAATATGTTTGGCCATGTAGAAGTCCAGTGCCTTAACCACCATGCCACTTGCTGGCTCCTCTGATTGCTGTTTAATAACCTTAGGAAGATCATTTAAAGGGGATTCAAGCTCCTAGAAGCCTAGGCGCCACAAGGAAATATTGATAAGAGAGTTTCCTGTGGGCCAGGAGCCATGGGCTGGGCCTTTAGAGCATCAAGAAGACACTGCAGACAAGCAGGAAGGAAACTACATCAGCAGACTGGGAAGCAGGCACTGCATTCAAAGGAGGGTTTCCAGACTGGCTTACAACCCCCATATCCTGGGACAAACTCCGCCAAGGGCTCAGTACAATTATTAAAGGCTTTTGCGTTTTATTTTTAATTTGTCAAAAAGCTCGTATGTGCTCACCAAAGTGAGACAGAGAGACAGAAAGCAGGAAAGCACCCTCCATGGGATATGGTCATGTCACAATCCCTTCTCCTCTGCTCTCTCTCTCCTTCCATTAGGGATTTTCAGCATGCACGTACATCCTGTGTTTTTTCAGGCTGCCAAGACTAGGACTCGAACTATGCGGTCAACCAGGTGAGATCCCATCACCTGAATCACGGGCCACAGGCTGGCCTTAATTGAAATTTTTATTTGTTTGTTTTTAGGTTTCTACCATAGGGCATGCACTTGACAGAGAGAGACAGAGAGAGGGAACGTGAAAAATTACCCTCAGGGGGAATGGCCACATCGCAATCCTTTCTCCTCCATTCTCCTGCTGGGATTTTGGGCACACATGCACACACGTGTGCCTGATTTTTGAGCCATCAAGTCTGGGATTCAAATTGTGGTCAATCATGTGAGCGTCCAGCACCTTAACCACCACACCACCTGCTGGTCCCCCAGTTGAAGTTTTTTAAACTATCCCTGAACCAATGTGTGGTATAGTAGTTACATAATTTAGATCTCACATGGCTGACTGTACAGTTTGATCTGGGACCCAGTGACTTGAAAAACATATCAGGCATGTGTGCATGCATGCTCAAAATCCCAAAAGAAAAGAGAAGTGGAGAAGGGATTGCATGACCATTTCCCAAGGGGAGTGTTTTCTCACTTTCTCTCTTTCTTTCTCTCTGATAAGCACACATCCCCTCCAGTAAAATTTTTAAAATAAATTAAAAATAAAACTATCTTTGATTGAAAGTCTAGAAAAGGTTTTATTTTGCTCCTCAGATGCTTTGAACAACCAGCGAAGTGTGATACATCTTAGCAAAACTGGCAGGCTATTAATTACCGTGGCAATAACTGTTAAGATTGTATTGTTTCAAGGGTGTAAACAAATAAATGAACATGCAAAACTCCTCAGCTATGCAAATCCCCCTGGCGCTTCACATGGGTCAGGAGTCCCTGCTGCTCAATTCACTTCTTTTCAGCCTCCTCTCTATGAAGGGACTTCAGAAAGTTCATTAGTGGAATAAAATAGAATTAAAAGATAAAAAACAAACATATGAACTTTAGTTTTCAATATAAGCTCCAACAAGCTCAAAATATTTTTCTAAGCGATGATACCACCATTTAGTTCATCCCTGAAGAATTGGGAATTTAAACACAATTTAATGCAGTCTTTTTCGTTTTGCTTTTGTTTTAATTTATTTATTTACATTCATTCACTGTACATCATTGAAGTATATATAATGAGATTTTCCATCTAGAATACACTGTATATTGATTACACTATTCCATGTGGGAGGATTCCTGGTTCTAGTCTGGGAATTTGGTGAGTTTGCCACACAGGTGCTTGCCCGTTTTCCAGGACTGGTTAGAGGCTGAAGGCAGATTATGGTGTGGGACCTTGTTTGGGGTATTCTCTGTTTCTTCCCTTCTCCTTTCTCTGTGTCTCAATCAAGGATATGACCATACGTGTTATTGTCAACAAATAATTTTCCATTTCTTGTTTCTTATAAATTTTGCTTCTTTTTTTACCCCCCTTGATTCCCTACTTCTCACCCTCTGCCATTCCCCACTCTCCTGCCACACTGTCTCTAGCATCTACAGTTGCTTTTCATTCCTTTTTTCTTCTCTTTTTACTTTTTTTAACATATTGATTCATAAACTATCTTAATTAATCTAAATACTTTCATAGCAAGTGCATCTGATATGTACATATCTATGAATACATGCCTGACTTTAGGCATAAACTTCAGTGAGTAGAATAAACATATTATGAAGTAGCACCTAGCTGGGGTTATATAACTTACTGCAGTCATTAAATAAGTATTTTTAATGCGTTTTATTTAATTTCAAGAAAAATAGTTTTAGTTTTGATAGCTCAAAATCAAAAAATGTTAAGAGAGATTTGCTTAAGACTTAAAGCCAGGAAAAAGGTTAGGATTCAGTTCAAACAGTAGGTAGATGATCCTATCTACAGTTGAAGAGAAGACAAAAATCTAAAGTCTAAAAAACAAAGCATAGAAGAAAGTCAGTAATGTTTTAGTCAAAAGTCATAAAATTTGATTTTACCAGTTCAGTCTCATGTAATGAATCTCTCTTCTGTTGAATCTGCAGTGTTATTGCGGTCCGTTTTGTTTTTAATGCCAGAGAGCACACGCACATGTGAGAAAGGAGAGAGTACCCCCAAACCAAGCCTGATCATGCTACAATCCTTCTTTCCTCCTTTTTTCCCACCTCACCAGGGTCCTGGGCATGTGCACACATACACAGCCTGTTTTTCAAACCACCAGAGCTGGGATTCAAACTATAGTCAGTCATGTGGGATCCAGTGTCCTCTGCACAGTGCTGAAATGCTGAGCTGTGGGGCTAGCCCAATGCACTCTTGTTTACATTGTTAACTGGGGAAAAAAAATGGATGCCCCCGTAAAGATTTTTTTACTTGCAAACAAAGAGAAATCAAAAGGAACCAAATTGGGACTTTTAAGGTGGAAGCTCATAATTTCCCTTCAAAACTCTAGCAAAATTGCCCTCTTTTGATGTGAAGAATGAGCAGAAGTATAGTCATAATAGAGAAGAACTTTCTGGTGACACATTCCTGGGAGTTTTCTTGCTAATGCTTTTGTTAACTCTCCCAAAACACCTTTTATTAAATAGATGTGATCAGTCTTTGGTCCTTCAGAAAGTCCAAAAAGCAAGGTGCCTTGAGCATTCCCCAAAAAACTGCTGCTATGACCTTTGCTCTTGACTGGTATGCTTTTGCTTTGATTGGACTACTTCCACCTCTTGGTAACCATTCCTTTGATAGTGCTTTGCCATTAGGATCATACTGGTAAAGCCTTGTGTCATGTCCCATTACAATTCTTTGAGAAGAGGCTTCAGGATCTTGATCCCACTTGTTTAAAATTTCCACTGAGAGCTCTGCTCTTGTTTGCAATGGATCTGAGCACAACAGCTTTGGCACCTATCAGGCAGAAACTTTGCTCCACTTTAGTTTTCTAATCAAAAAGAAAGAGGAGTAGGAAAAGGGAAGGGGAAGAAGAAGATGATGAAGAAATGGCTTTTCAGGGTAAGACAGTGCTGCAGTGTTAAAAACAAACAAACAAACAACAAACAAAAGAAAAGAAAAAAACAATGTTCTGTGAGGCAGTCCCACATGGAAGGATTCCTGGTTCTAGTCTGGGAATTTGGTGAGTTTGCCAGGCATGTGCTTGCCCATTTTCCAGGCCTGGTTAAAGGCTGAGGGCAGATTATGGTGCTGGGAACTTGCTTAAGGTACTCTGTCTCTTCCCTTCTCTCTTTCTCTATGTCTCTCTTGCTCATGGAATAAATAAAAAAAAAAAGTTTTAAAAATGTCTTCTCATTTTAAATTAGAATTTCCCTGATTATTATTGAGGTCAAGCAAGTCTACATGTACTTACTTGTCAGTGATATTTGGCTGAATCTAGAAGACTCCTACAGTACTAGGAGGAATCCTTAATTCCCAGACTCTGGGTCAGGCAAAGGTGAGAAAAATCCTCACGAATGACTCATGGGAAAAAGAAAATTAAAAATGCCCCGTTTGAGGGCTGGATGGTGATGTAGAGATAACTTAATACTTGTAGGACTGACTCATGTGGAAGGATTCCAGCTTTGAGTCCAAGATCTCTGTGAGTATACTGAGCATGATCTGGGGCTGGGTAGGGCTGGGGATGGATTGTGGCATCTGGAACCTGTTGGGGGTGCTGCCTGTCACTCAGTCAGGGACAAAATAGATAAATAAACTTTTTTAAAAGTGTCCAATTCATAGAGGACTATTATAATGAAATGAAACAGGGTATTTAAAGCACTCTGCCTTAGACAAAGTAGGTGTCCAATAGATAAGAATTCTCTCCCCTTTCCTCTAATCCTCCAACATTTAATTTACCATTATCAGTCAGCGTTAACATCACAATGTCTATGACTGGCAACTCAGAACTGGGGACCCTGGAGGCTGCTCTTTGCAGCCAAGCAGGATGAGATGGTCGGTTTTAGTTGTACAGCCTCGTTACCAGGTGGGACAGGGTTTATTGTGCACAGTAGTCCCCGCTTACCCAGGGTTTCACTCTCTGTGATCAACTGCTGTCTGAAAATAGGTGATTCCAGTATAATAAGATATTCGAGAGAGGGACAAGCAGGTGGCATGGTGGTTAAGGTGCTAGACTTCCACATGGCCAACCGCTGTTCACATCCCAGATCTGGCAGCTTAAAAATCACATTGGGTACATGTGCATGCATGTCCAGAATCCCCAGAGAAGAATGGAGAAGGGATTTGGGGATGGCCATTCCCCTTGGGGGATGATTTCTCACTAACCCTTTCATTCATTGTGTCTCTCCAATCTCTCTCTGGCAATCACCCACACCCCATGGGGGGGGACCTTAAAATTGAGAAACAACATGTTCACGTAACTTTTATAATAGAATATGGTTAAAATTGTCCTATTTGATTATTGTTGTTATTAATCTCTTACTATGCCTAAGGTATAAATTAAACTTCATTAAAGGTATATACAAAGACTCTTCAAAAAGTTCATGGAAAATGAGTTTCATGAAAAAATGTATTCATGGATCTCAATTTTTTTTTTTTTTTGCACCACAATGAACTTGTACTTTCATTCCATTTTTCCATGAACTTTGTGAAGTCTCCTCATATGTACAGAAAAAAGTATAGCATATCTAGGGCTCAGTACTATTGGAGGCTTCAGGCATCCACTGGGAAATCTTAGAAGGTATCCCTGTAACCAAAGGGGACTGCTGGACCTGCTTATGAGCACGGTCTGTGCTGGCTTCTGTACAAACACCAGACTGGAACTACAAAGCCTTTGAATTTGCTTTAGGAAAAAGAAAAGCATGATGTGTATCATTCCCACATTTTTCAAGAGAAAAACCTTGGGAGGGGATGTGAAGAGGCATGAGATCCTATTTTGGGGGGGTTGCAGGGAGGAAGCAGTGAAATGTGTGTGCATGTGGAAGGTAGGCAGAGCCCTCCAATCACTCCGTGTTGCAGGCAGCAAGGTGAGAGGGTGGTGGGCGCCATAACCAATGGCCAGGTTACAAGTTAACTCCCACTCAGGCCTGGGAAGTTTTCTTTCTCACTGACCAAATCAAACCTGACACCATCCTCAACTCTTCTTTTATCATTAGCATCTTATTTCCTCAAATAGGTTCACTCTTCAGTAACTGTGCTTTGGAAAGTGCCCGGCCAGGGGTATCATGCCCAAGACTATTTAAGGAGAGGAACCCTCTGCCATCCCCAGGAGGCCAAAATAGCCTCAATGTGAGAATCTGCTCCAGTGTGTGCTGCTATGCAAATCAGAGAGTGGCTGGAGGGGGCCCTGTTTATTTTGGTAAATGTGTGGGTAGAGGAGGGAAGGGAGCTGTTAAAATGCATTTTAAACTTGTAGTTTCAAATTACTGAACTCTTCAAAAAGGAACTTAGATTTTCTAGGAATAAAATAAAGCAAATCTTACTTTAGAAATATGTAAGGTATAAATACACTTAGACAAAACTTTTTAAAGTCATGTTGTTGGCTACTTGAAAAGAAAATTGAAAATTTTTTTCTTCCAAGTGTATAATATAAATTCACTTCACCTAAGGACTCAGCACTTGTGGACTCCCCATATCAAAGGAACTGGGTCTTTCCCACCCTTGTATAAGGTCATGATCCCCTCTGCTTCTCTGGGTCTGGCCACCAGTACGATATTCTAATCTCTTTTTTAAAATTTTATTTATTATTATTATTTTAATTTGACCAGAAAGAGAGAGGGAAAGTAAGAAAGCAAGCTACCAGGTCCAGTCCTCAAATTGCAGTCAGTCACATGGGAGTCCAACACCCCAACCACCACATCACCTGCTGCCCCACAACCATCTAATCTTGATGCTCTGCCCAAACTTGACCCCAGGATGTGGTCCTTACCTGGGGGTTGACTTCTACCTCTATGACTTTGCTTACTCCATCTGGGCTATGGATACTTGGTCCTTGACCTTCCAAGACCCTGGTCTCTGTCATGAGCTGAGATGGGCTGTTACTGTTAATGCAAACACCTGTAGGTCCTTGAATCCCTTCCTCACTGTGGCATCACATGACTGAACCACACTCTCAAGGACAAGTTGTTTTTAACACTGGTATGGAAAAGAAAACATGCTCGAGACTAGAAAATACATTTGAAAGAACTATGAGAGAAAACTAGACACTAGAACCAACCATGAAGTCCCCATACTTAAAACAGTCTGATACTAATAACACAAAGAGACAAACAGACCAGTGGGACAGAATATGGAAATCTAGTATATGAAAATGTGGGTATCTTAAATTGCCTGAGGCAAAGATGGAAAAAATGGGTAGCCACTGGAAAGATAAAATGTGTCTCTTACACCGTAGACAGGAGTAAACTCCAAGTGAATCAAGAATCCAAAAATAAGCCATTAAACGGTACAAATACAAGAAAGAAGCATGGATGAATTCCTCTTTAATCTTGGAAAAATGAACTCAAAATTCAGAAAAAAATAAAATTTTGTTAAATGTGGCTATGTAAATTTATAAAAACATTTTCATGACAGAAACACTTATACTAAATCAAAAGCCAATGATCACACTAAGAAAAAGATGTTTTTAATTTTTACCACAGACAAAAGGTTAAATCTTTGAGATTTAAAAAAAGAAAATTGTAAGAGAGATTTTTGCTATGGGCACGTGTGCTTGCCAGAGAGACAGAGAAAGACAGAAAGTGAGAAATCACCCCCAGGGAGATGGCCATATTGCAATCCCTTCTCCTCCATTCTCCTCTTGGGATTTTGGGCATGCACACATTCCTGCCCGGTGTCAATTTTCAGCCACTGTCTCCAGGACTCAAATCACAGTAGACTATGTGGCAGTCCAGCAACATAACAATTATGCCATCTGCTGGTCCTCATAGGTAAGACACTTGTGGGACACAGATAAGGTTTATTATCTGTTGAGGAGGATGTGTATTGGTGATCTCAACTAGGCTAGACTGAGGTGTATATCATGCTGGGTAAAGCCTCTTCACAATCTAAATGATAGATTTATAGCGATTTAATATATGAATAATAATAAAAAATAATCAATTAAATAAATAAATAAATAAAAATTCTTAAAGAAGGTGAAATGATCAGAATCAGGAGAAAATATGAAAAGGACATTAATACACAATTCACTTAAAAGCATGTACACAGCACTTAACATATGATAAGACATTCAAAAAAACTCATAAAGAAATGCAAGTTAATACCATAGCAGTTCTCACGTATCAGATAAGCAAACATTTTAAAATATGACCATTCCTTTCTGCTGGTGAGGCTAGAGGGAAAACAGCTGCTCATGCTTTGCTGGTGGGAATTCAATCAGCACAACTCCTTTTGAGGATAATTTGACAATGACTTAAACAATAATTTATGCATTTGTCTATCAACTGAGCAACCCCACTTCTAGGAACCCACCTTGAAGATATAGCTCCAAAAATACAAAAAGCATGCATAGATTATTCATTGTAGTATGGTTGGAAACAGTTTAAATACTCGTACTTAGGAAAGCGGGCTAATAAACAATAGTGCATCTAGTCAATAAGGTGCCACGGAGGTGTAAAAAAAGAAAAAATGAGGGACCCACAGATGACATGTGGTTACATCGCCGGGCTCCCACGAAGTTGACTGTGGTTCTCGTCCCAAACCCAGTGACTCACAGCTCATGCTGGGGACATGTGTGTGCCCAAATTCCCAAGAGAAGACTGGAGAAGGCACTGCAGTATGGTCATCCCCCCTGGGGGGGGAATGGCTTTTCACTTTCTGTCTCTCTTGTCTCTGTCTCACCAATGACCACGTGCTCTGTGGCAAAAGTCTCTTTCTAAAAAAGAAAGAAAGAATGATAAAGGTTTCCATGAGCCCAGACAGGGTGCTTATGAGTGAAAAAGAGCAAAATATAAAAAATAGTATGCTATCTTTTATGCAAGAAAAAGAAATTGTTGACACATCCACTAAATAGTGTAAAAATAAACAGAGAAAAGGTAAACTAGAAACCATGAGTTCAGTTCCATGCAAGGAGTAGATGGGAGTGCGTTAGAAAGGACAGGGAAATTAGAGCAGGAAAGACAGGATGATGGGGGTGGTGGGCAGTGGAGGGGGTGGCAGAGGAGTGGCTCTTTGCTGAGTACAATGTCTTACATAATTCTTCCTTTTGGCCTCCAGAGTACTGATTCACTTACTTAAGATGTATAGATAATAAAATCACCAAGGATGAGAAAGGGAATCCAAAACAGAATATGTATCAGTTCCACTCAGGAAGCAGAAATCATTAATATAAACAATAACATGGGAATAACGATAAAGGTGTAAAGAGAAACTCTAGGGCTGAGAGGAGCCAAGAAATTAGGAAACTTGGAAGGGCCCTCTCTCTAAGGATAAGACTCAGACTTTGCTAGAGGGGTTGTCATCCATGAAGATAGTCAATGAATGCTAAAAATTAATGGTTCCAACCTGGTCCATAGTCCATAGCAGAAAATACCTCTCTGGGATGCAAGTAGCCAAAACTGGTAGAAGCACACACAGAATCACTGGGACAGACAGCCACAGTAGCACAGCGGTAATGCAATGCTGTGTGATACCGAAGCTGCACAGGAAGGTTCTGGGTTCATGTCCCAAAGTCTCCCTGTACATTCTGGGCATGCATGAGAATGCCTGTGATCCTAGCCAGCTGAGGCTAGGGGAGGGTTACAGGATGAAGAGCCTGTTGGAGAGGTCTCTCCTTCTCTCTCTTATCTTTGTCTCTTTGAAGATATGAATGCATATACATAAAAAAGAACAAGAGAGAGAATGGCTTAGGGTGTTGGGAGCCTGCTTATGAACAGGGAAGCAAGAGGCCTGGAGAGTAGTGTCATGTCAAGGTGGTCACCAGACCAGGGCTAGAGTATGATCTCACCAAGAAACCATGTGTTCTAGACAAGCACTTGGGACAAAGCAACATAGGTTCTTTTCTACACACTTCAGGCAGCCATGAGGTGGGAGTGAGGAAATCAAACACAGCACATCAGAACCAGGAAGAAAAGCTGCTTTCTCCTACAACATCCCTCCTGCGTCCTTCTCTGACCAATCATAATGTCATGTTCACTACAAAGAAGAAATGCTGAAAGGACTCAGGGACATTATTGCAGAGCAGGCAATGAAGGACAAACAATAAATGGAAAATGGAAACACACAGAAAGGGAAGGAGAAAAGGCAACAAACCTGAGGTACTTTGAAAACAGTATTTTGACTGTATATACCAAGACAAAACACAAAATGGACCCCACACAAATGTACTTCCAGCAGTATAGGCAACTACTTTCTGTGAATACTAGTACTGAGCCAATACATAAATATACTGTGGAAAATAAGATTTGGTTTTCTCAGGCCAGCAGGTGGCATGGGGATTAAGATGCTGACTTAAGTCAGCCATGATAGATCAGTACTAGTTCTGGTCCCAACAGTGTGAAAACGATACTAGGTGCTTGTACATATGTGCCCAGAATCCTAAGAGGAGACTGTAGAAAGAGAGATTACAGTTTGGTCATCCCTTCTGGGGAGCGATTTCTCACTTTCTCTCTCTCTTTCTGTCTCTCTCTGATGAGCACACATGCCCTATAGCAGGAAAAGTAAAAAAATTTAAAAGGGAAAAAAAAGATATAGTTTCTTATTGCTAAATAAAGGAGTTATAGGTGAAGTGTATTGTCAAGTGTTGGATTGAAACTGGAGGTAATCACCATGAAGTGACTTTATATAATACATATTGAGAAAAACAGATACACAATTAGACATAGAATACATATGAAAACTAGCATTCTCTACTGGGACAGACTAGAAGCAATGACACTCTAGTAGCAATTAATACACTCAGTACCCAGATCTTGGTTTCTAAATCCCAACCCCAAGGAAAGGAACCAGGACTCCTTAGAGTAATGACTGATTCCAGAGATAGACAGGGATAGTACTAAAGAGCCTCAAACATTTTGATTTGCCAGAAAGTAAGGGAAGTAATTTTTTTAAAAGATGGAGTCATGTTAAGAGAATATAGAAGGGGGAACCAGCAGTTAGCGTAAAGGCTATGTCGCTGGACTCCCACGTAGTCGACCGCGGTTTGTGTCCCGGACCCGGTGGCTTAAAAAAACTCACGCCAGGCGCGTGTGTGTGCGTGCCCAAGATCCCGAGAGGAGAATGGAGGAGAAGGGATTGCAGCGTGACCATCCCCCCTGGGAGGTGATTTCTCGCTTTCTGTCTCTATGTCTCTCTCTGTCTGTCTGGCGAGCACACGCGCCCTACAGTGAAAATCTCTCCAAAAAAAACCAAAAAAAGAATATAGAAGGCAACTTGAAGTTGCTTTCATGGCCAAATATAGGACAATTTGAACAAGCAAAATAAATCATGATAGCAATAAACACAGAGCCTAGGAATCCATGAGTCCATAATGATAGGAAGAGTAGAATAAACAAATAAATGGGGAAGAGAAAGTTTTTTCCTTGTTATAGAATTTCAGCTAATAAATATAGAAGTAACAATGGGAAAATGAGTTTTCAAACACTATAGTAATAACTATTTTAAGCAAGAGTCACCAGTGACTGATATCATTAGTGGGTAAAAGTATATGAGAAGCAGGACATGCATATAGTGTCAAAGTATCCACCCTACAAAATACTTAATTAGAAAAGAAAAATAGCTATCTTATCATGGAAAAAGTTGGCAAATATTACCTTATTCAAATGGTCAAAATTAATGTCAGCACTGATTGGACAAATCAACATGATTGCCTCCTGGTCTGAGGCACTAAAGACACAACATAACTTCTATAGTAATAATACTTCTACTCAAAATGTACAGCCTAGACTTATTTGTGGAGGAACATCAAGCAAACTCAACTTGAGCAACATTCAGCAAAAATAACCAGCCATATAGGTTTCTTTGGGTTTCAGGTTTTTAGAGATTTTTGCCATAGGGTGTGTGCACAAGCCAGAGAGACAGACAGACAGAAAGTAAGAAATCACTTCCCTGGGGGGTTGGCCACGCTGCAGTCCCTTCTCCTTCATTCTCCTGTCAGAATTTTGAGCACCTATGCTCACGTGCCCAGCATAATTTTCAATCCACCAGGTCCAGGACTCAAACTTCAAACAGTGGTCAGCCATGTGGGAGTCCCAGAACAGGTATCTGTTCCACCACCTGCTGGCCCCACCATTCATTTTCTTAAGTATGATGATCATGAAAGACAATGAAAGGCTGAGAAACTGTTCAAGGATCTTGGCTGAAACAAGCAAAGCATCTAGAAAACAAATTTAAAAACTCACTCTCAGGGTCATGCAAGTATAGGGCTGGCCCTGAAGAAGACCAAGGACACAGGACAGCTCAATGCAACATGTCACCCTGTTTGAGATCCTTCTCATTAGTGGGGAAACCAGGGAGATGTGAAGAAGGTCTGTGACTATATGGCACAAGTGTACTGACGTTGATTTCCTGATTTTGACAACTCTACTATAGTTATCTAAGACATTACCATTCAAGGAATTTGGCTGGATAGAAATTCTTTGTATTGTTTGTATAACTTTTTTTGTGAATTTAAAATAAATTTAAAACAAAAGATTACAAAATTTATCATTAGGGCCAGCCAAGTGGCACGGTGGTTAAGGTGGCTGTATCCCATGTGACCAGTACAAGTCCCAGACCTGATAACTGGAAAACGTGCTGGGCATGTGTGTGTGTTTGTGTGTCCTAAATCCCAAGAGGAGAATGGGGAAGCCATTGCAGCATAGCCATTCCCCGTGGGGGGTGCTTTCTCTCCCTCTCTCTCTCTCTCTCTCTCTTTCCCAGGTGAATATATGAAGCCTATAGCAAAAAAAAAAAAAAATTTCTTTAAAAAATATTAAAACCAGCAAGTCACAATACAGTCTTTTGGCTGAGAATCAAGCATAGTGTCGCTTATGAGAGCATTTATCAAGTAAGGAAATAAGACTGCCTGGTGAAATCATGGGCATTGGAGCCCTCCAGGTGTGGGCTTGACTCTGGCCTTGTTACTTATTGTGTGATAGCAGGCTAATTACCTAATCTTCTCCAAGTCTCAGTTTCCTCACCTGTAAAATGGGCCATCAGAATAATACCTGCTATGCTGACCGCATAGCAGAGTGGTTAAGCATTGTGCAAAGGAAGTCAGATGTCATGTGGCCCACTGCACTTCAAATCCCAGGCCTGGTGGCATCAGGCCAGATGTGTATGCCTAGGATCCTGATGAGATTGAGGTGTGGAGGAAAAAGGATTATAGAGTGAGCAGGCCCTACTGAGGGGTACTTTTTCTCTCTTTCTCTCTTTCTTTCTCTCTCTCTCTCTCACACATGAATTTTTTTAAAAACAGAGGAAAAAAGTACCTTCTTTATATGATTGATTTAAATTGCCTTTATTCTTACCTATATTATGAATATCTATATTCAATAGGTAATGCTTGTAAAGAACTTACCACAAACTCGGGACCAGCAATTGGCATAATGGCTATGTTGCTGGATTCCCATGTAGTTGACTGTGGTTCTAGTCCTGGACCTGGTGGCTTAAACTCACTCAGGGTGTATTGTGCGTGTGTGCCCAAGATCCCAAGAGGAGAATGGAGAAAGGATTTTGGTATGGCCATCTCCCCTGGGGGGTGATTTCTCATTTTCTGTCTCTCTGTGTCTTTCGGGCTAGCACACGTGCCCTATAGCAAAAAGCTCTCAAAAAAAAAAAAATTACTACAAACTCAACCAATAGAATTTGTAGTAGTCATTACCAACAAGCTGACTTTGTGAACAAATTGAAGGGCATCTTTAAGGTCAGGGAGATACCCTAAAAGTTATGTTTCTAAAGTTTGGATCAATCTTCGTTTTAGTCCATTTTTCTGTCATGAACAACTAAATATAGCATTGGGTAATTTATAAAAATAGAGGTTTATTGGGGCAGTCAGAAGCATGGTGGTCAAGGTGGCTGGATCCCACATGGCCAACTACGTGGTGCAAATCCCAGACTTGGCAGCTTGACAGAAATGCCAAACACAAACGCCAGATGCATGTGTGTGCATGCCCAAAATCCCAAGAGGAGAATGGAGGAAAAGGCATGGTGGCATGGCCATCCCCCAGGGACTTTTTCTCACTTTCTCTTTCTTTCTCTGTCTCTCTCTAGTGAACTCATGCATTCTATAGCAAATTTAAAAAAAATATTTTTAAAAAATGGAGGTTTATTTAGCTCACCATAGTTTTGGACTTCAAAAGTTTGTAAGCTTTTGAGGATTCTATGCTAAGAGTCCTCTTGGTGGGGATTTTTTGTAGAGTTCTGGGCAGCAAAGGGCAAAAGCTTGCATTCTTGTATGTCTCTCTCTTACAAAGTCACCAGGATTTAATCGTGTGGGCCCCACCCTAATGACCTTATCTGGTTCTAATCACCTTCTAAGAACTCTGCCTTTTAATACTGTGGTCAGATTAACAGATAAACAGTGTGTGATCATTTTTACTAGAACAGGATTTATAGGCCTCTTTTGGAGAAAATAGCTCTTGGTATACTTTCAATTTCACAGAAATAATATATGACATAAAGAATTGTTTGCGTATCGCCTTAAGCAGACTGAGACAGGGCCACTGCTGGGTGACTTAGGTATGGAGAGAATTTGGATTAATAATAAGCCTTAACAACATTGACTTGTTCAAAGGGGCAAAGAGGAGCTGAATTCCCTGGTTTATCTTTTCTAAACAGATTCTGAACTACTTAAATGTGATGACATGGGTCAAATATTTGAGGTTAAGGATTGCTTGTAGGTTCACGCTTTCTCCTTTAATCCATTTTGAGATAACTCCAGGATAAATAATAGATAAGCACTGAAGAAGGGTGAGTATGGCGAAACAGGATCCTACTTCAGCACCAAGTCAAACACTGAACTGTTGGGTGTTTCTAATACATTTATTTTATAAAAAGGATAGAGATCAAGAGATTTCAGTGGCATCTGCTTCATTTATAAATAAGGGGTGCAAACCATCACAAACACTGTGCTGTTTTCCAAGTATTTCCAATCATTCCTTAAGTCTAAGAACAAAGGCTAAATTCCTGAATAAATTCCCTTATCTTTAAAATCTGCTCCAAAGTTTTGGAAACCCTAGTCTTTGGATATTAACCAAAAAGAGTTTCCATCCAGTCACTTGGAAATCAACTCAAATTCATGCTATTTTTAGCCAAGGCCTAGATTGTTTCATAATCCTTGACTGGGTCCTTGTTGATTCCATGCACTCTGATCACTATAGATAACCCAGAGAAGCTTCATCTTTGAATCATCATCCAACACTCCTTCCCTGGGCAGAGACTTCTACATTCTAGTGCTAAGATGTGATATACCTCGAATAAGTATCACCTAAATCATTGTGCTGAGATTTTTTCATCCACCCCACTTCCATCCTATCCTGCAGCCTCTGAACAAGCGAACACTCCATGCTTCTTCAAGACTGACCCTTCTAGAATTCGAGATCTTAGTCTCATACCCCAAAGCTTCTTCCAATGTGTCTTTTATTTTCTGATTTTATTTTTCTTTCAAAAAACACATAGGTCTCCTTTATGCTTTCCCTGAATATTTTCTTTTTTAATTTAATTTAATTAATTAATTAATTTTAATTTTACCTATTAATTCACATTTTTTATACATTCAATCACATTATTTAGCTTACATGGTGAGCATTTTAATATGTGAACATTTCTCCCCAGTCCAGTTGATCGAAATACAACAACACTACCTCCTTGTCCTGACAATGCTCTGTCTCCGTATCCCTTCTCCAAATGTCCTTCCCTGAATATTTTCTACTCAGTTAGCTCTACATTATTGTTTCCCTGCCTGAGTCATTTGTTTATTTTTTTAAACTTCTCACTTTTCTACTTAATCAAACCCATGGACCTTACATTAATGTCCTTTTCTGTATTTGCCATTTCTGACTCTGGTGGACACATCAGGGTCTTAATTCTAACTTTTACCCCTCATGTAGTACCAACCGGAATCTTTCCTTCTCTTCATTTTTCTTATTCCTACACATCCTCAAAGGTTCAACTTGAGCCCTTTCCCACCTGTGAAGTCTCACCAGGATCTTCCTTCTCTGAGCACTTAGAATACTAACTGCCAATAGGATCCACTGCGTCATGTAGCTGTACCCCAACTGTGTTTGGGGAGCCACACAGTACCCATTTCACAAAGCCTTGCCTAGCTATTCTCTGGCCAAGGAGTGAGCATGTGTCCCTAACCATGCCAACTGAATTCTCTCTCCTAGGAACATAGATTTTGAATGGAGTAACCAGAGAAGGAAATGGATAGAGTCTAGCCAACTATTCTGGCTGCAAGGGCATGGTGAACTTGTCTTCTCATTCCATACCCTAGATCCTAATGGGTACAGGATCTTGACTTTCTTGGGACTCCTACATATTTCCTTCATTGTTGTGAGCCATCCTACTCCCCTCCCCCCCCGCGACCAAAGTTAGAGTAAATCTTTGTCTTTTTTTAATTTATTCACATGTGGGAACCAATAGTTAGCATAATGGCTATGTCGCTGGACTCCCACATAGTTGACCGCAGTTCGTATCCCGGACCCGGTGGCTTAAAGTCACTCCGGGCCCGTGTGTGTGTGCCCAAGATCCCGAGAGGAGAATGGAGGAGAAGGGACTGTGGAGTGGCCATCCCCCCCTGGGGGGTGATTTCTCGCTTTCTGTCTCTATGTCTCTTTCTGTCTGTCTGGTAAGCGCACGCGCCCTATAGCGAAAACCTCTCAAAAAAAAAAAAAAAACAAACTTATTCACATGTGTGACACATGCACACACATGTAGAGTGAGAGAGAGAGAGAGAAGATCACTCCCCCTAGGGTCTGGTCACACTGTGATTCTCCTCCTCCAGTCCTTTTGCCTGTCAGATATTGGGCACTCATGTGTGTGCCATGCATTTCAGGCTGATCAGCCCAGAAATTTGAACAGTGATAGCCATGTGATGTCTGGCTTCTCTCGAGCAGTGTTTTACCGCTGCACCGTGGATCTGGCTAGAAAGTCTATGTCTTCACATCAAAAAAAGCTTAACTAGGACTCTCTTATTGCCTTTTATTGCTGCTTAATTTAAAGGATAGGGGCCAATTAAGGCTTGTGAGCCAGTAAAGTAGGAAGTTACTTAATGATGAGAAGTCTGTCTTATGACTCTGTATATCTTACATAAATTACACAATTTATAGTCAGGCTATAAATTTTCACTATATCAACAAATAGCACTACTTCTATTATTGTTTTGGCAAAAAATCGTTCATTCTTAGTCTTTTTTTTTACTTTGTGTAACCCCTATATCCGCATAAATGTGAAAATTTTCATGTATAAAATGAAGTGACTAGGGGATCAGCAGATGACACAGCATTTACATCACTGGACTCCCACATGGCTGACTGTGGTTCGAGTCACAGACCCGGTGACTTGAAACTCACGCCAGGTGTGTATGCACGCATGCCCAAAATCCCAGGAGGAGAATGGAAGAGAAGGGACTGTGATGTGGCCATTCCCCCTGGGGAGTGATTTCTCACTTTCCCTTTCACTGTCTCTGTTTTTCTCTCTCCCCAGCGAATGCACTGCACGTGCCCTAAAGCGAAAACCTCTTTTAAAAACATAAAGTGCTAGAAGAACCATCTGAGATCGTCTTTAAGATTCTGTGCTATAGTTGAGGGTTATTCATTAATTCCATAAACACATCCTGAGTGTCAGCTCTTGACCATCCACTATGTTAAGCACTGGTTTTTGCATAAGACGAAAAAAGTAGGATGTGTGCTCTGGCTCCAGTAGATCTGACTTATCCTGTCTTTCCAGTTGAACTTATGTCTCATGTAATGATGGGACCTAGGTTTATTTGGCATTTTTCATTTCTGAAGCATTTGCATGAATCACACACAATTCGTGATTCCTATTGTTTACATGGGAAAGCTGCTGCTGGGTCATTTGACCAAGAGCTCCAATGAGAAGACAGGTCTTTTTACTCACAATGATGTTCTTTTTTTTCCTCTCACCACAATGAGAAACGTTTCCTTTAGGACATAATTACACACTGGAATTATCTTTTATTTAATTCCTGCGTTATATCCAACTTTTATGAGATTTTCTTGTCTTGCACAAATAGTTTTAGTGAGAGGAAAGTACTGGAAGTCCCAGGAGGTTATTGGTATAATTGGCTAACAAATAAGCACCTAGCCTGTGCAAGTGCAACATGTTGGGCTATGCATGGCAATGACAGAAGTCGGGACACACAACTCCAAGCCCTGATTGAATTCACAGTCTTGGGGGAGAGCAGGTCAGTACCACATAACTGTATGCAAGGATAAAGAGAAATAGCATAGACTCAATTCCTAAAATGCTCATGGGTCACAAAGAATCTGAACTGGATTTCTCAGTCTTCCATGATGACTTGTATACCAACTGGAATTACCAGCTTTGTTCCTTCCTTTTATTTCAGAGGCAATGTCCCTTCATCTCCAAAGTATCATTTCTTTCCAAATTTCTTCCTGTCTTCTTTGTAGTCTCCCTTCTTAAATCCCTATTTCAAAATTGATCTCCAGCATGTCTCAGAAAGACCCTAATGAACCCTTGCTGGGCCTCAGAGCACTATAAAGAATTTAGTTTCCTGATAACCAGAAAGTCATCTATGTTATATTGTCAATGGTCCAGGATAGGTCAAAAGGCCAAGAGCCAAAGGACGCACCATGAAATTTTTTAACTTTAAGAATGCAGTTTTGAAAAGAAATGTATCTGAATATGTCTTTA
Organism: Tupaia belangeri chinensis; assembly: GCF_000334495.1. NCBI lineage: Eukaryota > Metazoa > Chordata > Mammalia > Scandentia > Tupaiidae > Tupaia > Tupaia belangeri. The sequence continues at coordinate 88,285 of NW_006199342.1, forward strand.
TGCTATTTCGCTGTAGAGACAACAGAAGTATATATATAAAGTTTTCTGACTTTCTTCAAAGCGTGTGTCATGAAATTGACTTGAGATAACTAACAAGAGTAGCTAGCAAGTTACCAAGCAAAACTAGGCTAGGACACATCTGTTGAATGGGCAATTGATATAAAGACTGGATTTAAAAAATCAACTTAAAATCTACATTTGAAGATTGTTAAAATGGTTTCTGGAGCATCTGAAGGATGCTACTACTATTTCTTAATAAAGTAATCTGTACAGGATACATTTTCATTTATAGTTACTGCTAATATAGGCTGACTGGGGCACTTCCAGGATGACTGGAGAGGAAGGAGGGTGAAAAGTATAAGATATTTATATTTATACTCATCTTATTTTCAAACAATGGCAGGTGAGAGAGATCTGAAAGAATACAAAATGCAAAAGGAGGTCAGGCAGTGATTTAAAAATTTGTGTATTCCTTTGATCATAATGCCTACCACCTTTTCAGAGAATTTGCTAACATTAATTATTCCTCAAAGCATGCACATGACCTAATATCAACAGCTGCATTTTATCTCCCATTGGTGAAGATGTATAAAAAGGGAGTTAAAAGAATGTTCATATCTGGAAAGGAGTTGGAAAGCAAAGCTAATTTTTAAATCTTGCATTTATTGCACATCATTAAAAGCTCCAGCTCTGAAAAAGACAAACCCAGTTCAAATTCCAGCTCTATCACTTAATATTTATGTGGACCCAAGGGAAGTCTCTCACTGTCCAGGCCCTAATTTCTCTATCTGTAAAGTAAAATATGTCAGACTGCAAAAATGGGCCTGATTGCTCACCATTCCTTATATCTGTGCCTTCTGTCATGTAATTTTCCAGTGCTCTCCCAAGGGATGAAGTGCATTAAGGATCAACGCTATATCCCTAGGCTTAGCCGTGTGACTTGCTTTGAGAAATATGATACTAACAAACATGTTGATGACATAAGGTGTAAATGGACTTTGGCAATTAGGTTTATTCAGACCATGTGGCCAGGGTTTACAGTTCTACCATCATCAGTAGAACATAACCAACCCAGTCTACTGGAGATGAGACATGCAGAAAAACAGAATCACCCCCTTCAGTCTAACCAGGATCAGGCTAGACAGGCCTTCAGAAAACTGAACTCAACATGCCATGAGCCAGCGCAACCAAGATTGGTAGATCTGTTTAGCTAATCATGCCAGCTGTGTAAGTAATACGCAGTTATTTTTGTATACCACTGCGGTCGTATGGGTTTTTTATCACGCAGCATTGCTATAGCAATAGACAACTAGTACATGAAGATAGTACCGACCATATGAAGATCAATGTAAATATTAGCACAGCACTTAATGGTAACAATAATGTGAAGGAACTTAAAATTTGTGGAACAATAGAATTAAAGTATGATTTTGGAAGACCAGCTGGGTAGTGCAGTGGTTAACCACTGTGCATTGGGAGCTTAGTTCCACACAATTAACTGCAGTTCAAATCCCAGCCCTGATGGCTTGAAAAACAGGTTGGACACATGTGTATGTGTGCTTTTCAAAATTCTGATAAGATGGAAAAAAAGGATTGCAATATAATCCCACCCCACTGAGGGATGCTTTTCCTCCCTCTCTCTCTAGAGAGAGCATGTTCACCCTCTGACACTTAACAAAAGGAGGGGATGAGTTTATTCCAGTACAAGAAATTTTGAAATTCATGTATAATTTTTTCATAATACACATTTTCTACCAACTTTTTGTTCTTTTGGAGAATCAATTGCAGAATATGCCAAAGTATTGAAACTTATTCGTTGATCCTAAACAAAACCTGTAGTATTAAAAATTTTTACAAAATTACACAACTTTACTTCTAGTTTTTGTAAAAGACCAAGATGATGGCCCAACTATATTTTTAGGTTTATAAGTAAATATCCTGGGATCTGCTCTTATAAATAAGTTCTTTTCTTTCTAGAAGATTTCTTTTGATAAAATTTAAAAACAAAGAAGTCACACACAAGCAGAGTACAGAAGGTCATTCTTTATTAAGTTATTTATTTATTTATGTATTATTATTGTTTAATTTACTATAGGGTATGTATACTCACCAGAGAGAAAAAGAGAGAGAAAGAAAGTGAGAAAGCGAGGTCTAGGACTTGAACCATGGCTAGCCATGTGGGAGTCCAACACCTTCACCACCATGCCACCTACTGGCCCCAAGAAGGACATTCTAATACACAACCTATGAGAGAACTTAAAGTCTAGCCTCATGAATAAACCTGAGTTTCAGTCAAGAGCTGGTTAGTGAACGATTGTCAACCTCTTTACATTCTCTTTCTGTTTGGATAATCTTCTTGAGATCGTTTATTATAATAGCTAAGAAATGTGAGCTCCAGAGTTTCAATTCTGGTTCTGCTCCTCATTAGCTCTGTGATCTTGAGCAAGTTAAACTCTATAAACTTCTATTACCCCATTCCTTAAGTGGGAATAAAAACAGTAACCTCCTAAGGTTCTCCAAGGATCATATAAAGTTACGGCTGCAAAGCCCTTAGATCTGTGCCTGGCACACAATAAACAGTCAATAAATGTTAGCTCTTTCTAGTTACTCTAACAGATGAGCCTGCGTTCTGTCATCTCCATTTCTAGCTAAGCTAGACTCGGTGGAAAATCCTGTTATCTAAGCTGGGTGAGACCAATAGGTCTTGATTCAAAACAGGACACTAGGAGTAAACTACCCTTAGCTATCCTGAGTATAGATCTGAGCTTCAGATTTTATACCCCAATGTGAGGAAAAATCACACTCAAGAGAGGAGCGAGGCAGAGAAGAATTCAGACATGTGCCAAGAATGATGCTTCTCAGCTGCTTCCAGCTTGCAAGCCATCTTATCCAGCCTTGGATGAGAGAAGAATTCAAAGTGACTTTTGACTTTGCACTGCAGTTCTGTCCATTCACGCAGACAAATTAAATGTCTTTCACCTAACCAACCGACAGCATCAACATATTCTCCCTCCCTGGATACCAGTGCTCTTCCTCTTTGAACTCCTTATTTTACTAATCCAGTGAAACTAACAACTAGAGTCATAGTCTATCCCATGTATGGCTGTCTCTCTCTCAAATAAGGAGGTAAGGGGAGGAACCTCCCCTCCAAAAAAAAAAAAAAAATCTTACCTTCTTCACACAGCCGCTTCCTCAGGCCTTATCACTCTTCTTCCATATCTTCCTGTTGTCAAAAAATTATCTACTTTGCCCCTTGATTATCTTTCTAAGGGGCTCTTTGCTGGAGTCCCAAAAAACTGCTGAAATAAGCTAGGACATTAATTACATTAGCCTCCAAGCTACAGCCAGCCCCGATTCCTTTTCTCGTCTTGAATCCTGCTCAGATATGCTACCCAACCACGCAGGAGAAACAATGAGCACCAGATGAAGATATGGCCCAAACAGTATGCTAGAGCTGTAAAATTCCTAAGATGTGCTGGCACCTTATAAAAGTTAACAACTCAAACTTTCTCCCATTATCAATTCAATGTGTTGCTCCCACAGAGGAATCTCAGTCCAAAGTTCTGCCCTACCCTTTTTCCTTTCACTGGCTTGCTTGCAGGCAGGAGGGATGGTATTTGGGGATCTCGATGGAATCAGGGATCCTTCTTCACCAGCCGGGCCCTGGGCCGTCTGCCAGTAAAATCACAGTAGAGTCTCAGCACCTTTCCAGAATACGATGATTTCAACCCTAAGACTTACATTTCCCTCTTTTCTAAAATACCTAAGGGTCAACAGAACACATGAGAATATTATAGCACCAGCCTTAATCTCACAAAATTCAGAAGCACAAATTCGCAGTTAATAACATGACGTCGATTGCCATCTGATATCAGTTCCAAGCCAAAGATAGCGTTTCCCAGAGCCCGGCACGTGTTATACTCCAGGCCCTTCTTGCTAGTGCCAGCTCTAGACCATTGTATAGATTTGGTGTTATCCAGATCTGCCAGGAAACAAAAAAGAAGAAAGACCTTTTGCCCCAGCTGTCAAAGTGCCCACTGAGTTTTGTGCGACTGTTAGAACTGAGGTCTTGAGAAGTCAAAGTCACAGGAGAGAAAAAGCCTGCATTGAGATGAATTATGCTGTGTGCTCCTGGCCAGGCTTTGCTACGCAACTGAACTTATATGCGCAATGAAAGTGGCAATTTGAAAATAAAGATGAAGGATGTTTTATTGCACTCATTGCTAACTCTGGCGGCTGCCAAGAGCAATTACCAGTGAGGAGATAAAGCCATCAGTATTTGAATTTAAATGTTCAAATAATAATAATAAAGTCTATGGTCTCCCTAAGGTTAGTTTATAATAAAAATAACTTCTTGACCCTGGAAAACTTATCTGGTTTCTTTCTTCCATTCATTCTCCACTTAATGACTGAAGTTATGATTTCCATGGTGGTCTCCAAACCACGCTCGGTTTCTCTGTTGACTGGCATGTCACCTCCAACAAGTTCACCAGCTGCCTTTTCCTCTCAAGAGGATATGATTAAAATATTAATCCAGCTTCTGGACCAATCTAGAAAAGAGTTATATAAATCTCCACACACAGCTTGACTTGCTGTTAAATATGTAATGTGTCCTCCCTTTTATTTGTTGTGCCTCTAAAGGAATGTTAGCTTCTAGCACAGCAGATAAAAAATGTTACCTCTCTGCCTCCTCAATTGCTCGGTTCTCCTGACTTCTTAAACCTGACGATGGGACATTGCAAGCCCAAGTCCCCAGTGTAGGCTTCTGAAGAACAGAAGTGAGCGGGAGAAAAACATATAGAGCCTAAGTACTGCAATATTAGCTGCCAAGATTTCTGACACAGACATTGGCCTTTGAGAAAGGCCCGTAGGTAGAGAGCCTGCTTAGCAGTCCGTGACAGCACAATAGTGTCTTCTTGGTGGGCTCATTCACCTGTTCATCCTGTTGACTGACAGGCAAATCTGCCAACCGGCATTTACTGAAACCTCCTCTGAACCTAGCATTGGGGACTCTTGCTTTGGAGACACTTACCATCTAATTACTGTAATTGGAGACCAAATGAGTACTGAAGTATGAGTTTAAAGATCATTATGGAGTGGGGTAGCTAGGAGGGATTTTATAGAGATTGCGGGACACTTGGGGGAGTAAAATAATGATTTGGGTCTCCAAAGCCAATGAGAAAACACCATGTGGCATGTCAGGCCTTCTTGCAGAGGGGACCCACCAAGGATGGGGCAGGTGAGCCTCCCCTTGACAACCAGCCAGAGCAGCTCATCACTAAGAAAATGTGATGCCTTGCAGGTCAAGAGGAAATTTAACCATTCCTGGAATTGTTCAGTATTTGAATTATGCTGGTGTTGTTGCTGACTTAAAAATCAAACAAACTCAACTTACTGATGCCGCCAATGCAGGAAATCTAATGGAAATAAATGAGTTTCCACCAATGCTGGCCCAGGCCAGATTAAAACTGAAAGCATTTTGTGTGAAGTCAGACTTTCTAGGGGAGTGACAGGTCATTTTCTAAAAGCCAAGAGTGAAAACTGCTAATACTTTCTAGGACTAGAATTAAAATGATGGGGGCAGTAGCAAGAAAAAGTCACACAGTCACACAACCTCCATAATTAATAGAAATGGCAATACTTTGTCTTATTCTTTTCTCTTGTTAGCTCTGCATTTGTGCATTTTGTTTTTAAGAAAGATTTTCTGCTATAGGGCACATGGGTGCACCAGAGAGACAGAGAGAAACAGAGAGTCAGAAAGCAAGAAATCACCTCCCCGAGGGGAGAGCCATGCTGCAATTCCTTCTCCTTTAGAAATTTTGGGCATGCATGCACTTGCACCCGGCATGAGTTTTAGGCTGCCAGGTCTGTCACTCAGACCATGGTCAACTCTGTGGAAGTCCAGCAACGTAAACATTATACCACCTACTGGTCCTACTTTGTGCATTTTTAACTGAACTGTGTTCATGACATGACACAGTTTATTTATTTATTTATTTATTTATTTTTGGAGAAGTTTTTGCTATAGGGCACATGCGCTCGCCAGAAAGACAGAGAGAAAGACAGACAGACAGGAAGCGAGAAATCACCCCCCCAGGGGGTGATGGCCATGCCGCAATCCCTTCTCCTCCATTCTCCTCTCGGGATCTTGGGCACACACGCACACACACTCAGCATGAGTTGAAACCACCAGGTCCAGGACTCAGACCATGGTCGACTACATGGGAGTCCAGCAACATAGCCATTACTGTTGGTCCCTCCAACCTTTATTTAAAACACACTATTTAAGTATACAGATCAATGTATATACATACTTCTCTCTTTTAGAAGGGGTTTGTTTGTTTTCATGAAGAACAGTCTCACTTCATTCCAAGTGTCATCTGCAGGTCAGGCTGTCCGTAAAGCACTCCAAGGCCTTCCTTAATCCCATGTGAGCAAGCTGCTCCTCTGCGCTTCAGCAGTGTGGGCTGAGCAGGCACAGATGAGGGCTTTCCATGGGCACTAGGTCAGTCTAAGGAGACTCGAGGTTCACTGGGCACTCTGCTGGCCATCCCCCTTGGGGGATGATTTCTCGCTTTCTGTCTCTCTGTCTCTTTCTGGTGAGCACATGCGCCCTATAGCAAAAACCTCTTCAAAAAAACTAATAAAGAAATAAAGGTTAGATTGTGATCATTAGTTTGAGATAAGATTTCAGAATTAACCTACTGTCCCTATTGATTCAGTTAGCAATTCAGCTAAATGTGAAGGAGAACAGGACCTTGACTATTTTTCTGTTGCAAAGTCAAGTTTGTCAGCAGAGTCCACTTTTCCCTACCTACTCACAGATGTGAGCTTGCAATCCCCCACTTACCTCCACAATACTCAGTAGGTCATGACCACATCAGAAGTTCCCAGTTACGGATGTAAACCGCAGGCTCGCGCCTATATGCTCCTCAGCCACCACCACCCAAGCATTTGTACTGACTACAAGCCTCAGGCTTGTCCAGATGAGCAACTCCAGCACTGTGCAGCAAACGTGCATGCAGAATGGTGTGTACTGTGCAACACACCCACAGGCGTTCCCAGCATCCGGCACAAATCCCTGCATGATGACTTTAACCCCACCCCTTCTCCATGGCAGATGTTTGTTGAGGAGAGAGTAGAGGGAAAAGCGTGAATCCACTCTGGGATATGCTTTTAATTAAATAATAATTCATAGGTATTGGCACTTTACTAATGGATTAATGAAAAATATTGAAACCTTTCAGAGTTGCAACACCATGTTGAGAACTGCTGCCCTGGACACTAAGCTGCCTGGATCACCCAGTGTTCAGGTCACACAAGTCAAATATAACTGCCCCACTGTCTATCAGACTAAGGATGTCCTTTATGGACACCAATACCCATGACTGAAGAGAGAGTGACTGACAGCGCAGACTGGGCCAGCCTTCCTGGATTCCATCCCACCTTGACCCACGTTGCTCTTTGCCGGAGCTGCTCACAGCTATTCAGAATCTCCTCCTAAGGTAGACAGGGGTGACATTATCTCCCACCTCAAAGCTGGGCATGGCCACATGACCTGCTTTGATTAATTCTTCCAAAAGCAAAAATGATGTGTCACTTTCAGGCAAAAGCCAGTGAGCCCTCCTTACTCAAAGTGTGGCCCGTGGTATAGGCATCACCTGGAAGGTTGTTAGAAATGTAGCTTTCTGTCTTCTTTTGTGTTTGTTTGTTTGTTTTTGTTTTTGTGTTTTTCATAGGGTATGTGCACTTGCCAGAGAGACAGAGAGAAGCAGAGAGAAGAAAAGTGAGAAATCACCCCCAGGGGTGATGGCCACGCCACAGTCCCCTCTCCTCCATTCTCTTTTTTGGATTTTCGGCATGCACGCACATGTGCCCAGCATGATTTATTTTATTTTATTTTATTATTTTATTTTATTTTATACATTTAATCAGTGAATATCAGTACAACTTGTAAAATGAATTTTCACAGCATGAACACACTGCATACTAGTCCAGTTAAAGATATTATCATACTTTTTAAAACTGATTTTTGAGATTTTTGCTATAGGATGTGCGTGCCTGCCAGAGAAACAGAAAGCGAGAAATCACTCCACAGGGGAGCTGGCCACACTGCAACCCCTTCTCCTCCATTCTACTCTTAGGATTTTAGGCATGCACGTGCGCACACACACACACACACACACACACACACACATACACACACCTGGTGTGAGTTTTAAGCCACTAGGTCCAGGATTCAAACTATGGTGGGATGCCAGTGATGAAACCATTATGCCATTATCAACAGATAATTTTCCATTTTTGTTTCCCTTAAATGTTTTGCTTCTTTCTTTTTCCCCTTGATTCCCTTCTTCTTGCCCTCCCCCATTTCCCATGCTCCTCCCACACTATGTCTAGTAACTGCAATTATTCTCCATGCTTTTATATCTTACAATCTTTCAGTTTCTGCCAGAATGTGGAAATTTGGTATATATTAACTGGGGATATATAATGTCTCTCTTTCATCTTGCTTTGCTTAGCAGTAAATCTTCCATAGTCATCCACTTTTTATTTTTTTGAGAGATTTTTCACTGTAGGGCGCGTGCGCTCGCCAGACAGACAGAGAGAGACATAGAGACAGAAAGTGAGAAATCACCCCCCAGGGGGGATGGTCACGCCGCAATCCCTTCTCCTCCATTCTCCTCTCGGGATCTTGGGCACGCACGCACACGCTCCCGGCGTGAGTTTTAAGCCACCGGGTCCAGGACACGAACCGTGGTCGACTATGTGGGAGTTCAGTGACATAGCCATTACGCTAACTGCTGGTTCCCCATAGTCATCCACTTTTCATCAAATGCCATTTTCAAGCCACAGTGTCTGAGGCTCTAACCATGGTCAGCTGTTTAGGAGCCCAGCACCTTAAATACCATGCCACCTGCTGGCCCAGAAATGTAGCATTTTATGCTCTCCCAGACCTCTAAAATCAGAAAATGAATTTAATAAGTTTCTCAGTTGAGTGTCATATTCAAGTTTGTAAAGCCTTGCCCTAAGATATGAAGCATTATTCATTCATCTTTACTGTCTTCTCTGGCTGCAGTGGTTGACGTTCCAGGTGGCTGAGTTTCCTTAAGCCTAAGTCCCTGCCCTGACCTAAGATAGACAAGAAGTGAAGCAGAAGAGTAAAGAAACTTGGCTCTAAGCCACCAAGACTTGAGTGTTGTTGTGTTGACATAACCTAGCCCATTCTGGTGCAATCACTTACTACTCTGTGACCCTGGGTGAGTCGATCTCTCTGTGCCTCAGTTTTTTTAATGTAAAATGGAGATAATAAGAACTTACTCCTAGAGGCATGAGGATTAGAGGTAGCATATGAATAGGGCCAGGCAGAGAGTAAATCCTGGGAATATGAACGTCTGCTTCTATTTCTGACACACTCCCTTCCCGGGGCTCAAACCCTGCCTAGTGATGTGTGATTCTGGCCTCCTTACCTCTGCGACTGCAGTGTTAGAACCATTGTCCTCGCCAATACCCCACCCAAACCATACACAGTCCCAAAGAGAATGAAAAATGGACTTTTCTCTGGAAGTAGATCTTTATCTTTACATCATATTCATCCCCATGTCTCTAACAGTGCACATGCTGCCCTTAACTACCACTACAAATCTCACACTTCCTTACCATGCAGTTTAGGATGTATGGGATCAGTAGATGGTATAGTGGTTATGCTGCTGGACTCCCAAGTAGTTGATCATAGTTAAAGTCCTGGACCCAGTGGCTTAAGCTCACACCAAGTGTGTATGTGTGCATGCCCGAAATCCTGAGAGGAGAATGGGAGGAGATTGCAACATGGTCATCTCCCCTGTGGGGTGAGTTCTCACTTTCTGTCTCTCTGTCTCTCTGGCAATAGCACTCACCCTATAGCAAAAACCTCTCTAAAAAAAAAAAAAAATCAAAGAATGAAAATACATTATTTGTCTATCAAACATATTAGGCTTTGTCCTAAAAGGCATGACTTTTTTTTTCTATTTTCTATCCAAAAATGCATCATGACTTCTCAGACAACCCAATAAAAGTGTGTTTGTGTGTGTATGTTGTCTTTCTCCACACCCAGTGTACGTGGTTCTGTCACCAAAGGATGACCAAACTTGTTGCAGAGAAAAGTGGGGAGGGGACACTGATGAGGTTGGTTTGAAGATGGTCTCCATTTTAAGTCCTGGTTTGAAAAAGGTCCAGTGGATTTTGGCCATTATAGTAATTGCTTTTAAAGATGATAAATACTTCGTAACATTTTAAATATGATCAATAAATGTATCATTTATTCTAAATCCCAGTATAATCACAAACTACCCTTTTTCTCCTTGCCATGCTCTTTATATATATATATATATATGGAAATAAAATATTCTAAGCTAAGATAAATATTTTAAAGTCTTGGATCTCTCCTCCATATTTATAAAGCAACTTTTAAAAAATTATGGTACTGAAGCAATTCACTGCAGCTGCACAATGAACCACTAAATTCGGTTCCAAAGTCACAGAATTCAAACAAGCACCATTCAGATTGGTTGGAGATCCAACCTCAACATTTTTTTTTCCAGAAAACCATTTTTATCCTACTTTTGCATACTTGCAAGTTTACCCCCAAAACTGTTCTGAACTCACTATGAATAAGTGCTGCAAACTCTCTTAAAAACTATTGTTGGGGTCAGCAGGTGGTGTAGTGGTTAAGGTGCTAGACTCCCACATGGCCAAACCTGGGTCAAGTCCTGGACCTGGTGGCTTGAAAATCACACTGGGCATGCGTGCATATCTCCCAAGAGGAGACTGAAGGAGAAGGGATTGAGGCACAGTCATCTCCGCAGGGGGGGTGATTTTTTTACTTTTTCAGTCTCTGTCTCTCCCTGTGTCTCTCTGACAAGCACACATATCCCTAAAAAAAATCTTTTAAAAATCGTTAATTGTGATAACACTTCATATTTTTAGTTACTACGAAATATCCTGAATGTTACTAACACCTGGAAAAAAAGCCTCATTTTTTTTCTGGAAGGAAAAAAGTGCTTAGAGTCTATATATATCCTATTAGCAGCAGGCCCAATTTAAAAGAACAGAAAGGAAACATGGTAAGTTGGACATTCTACTTCTGGGCTTTCATGAAATTCTGGGATACCCTGAGCTCTTTGATCTTATTTTATTTTTATGATTTCAGGTTTACACTTAATCATTATACATGTCTATAGCACATACCATAGGGTTTTCCGAAGTATGCATGCAGTATGTGACAATCAACTCAAAATTACCATAGACATCATTTTCAATGGAGAACTTCACATTCTTATGTTAACTGTTAAGTGTTTCTTCCCAGAGCCCCTCCCACCCACCTGCTAAGATCTACTCCCCTCCCATACAGTCTCTGGTATCTTTACTTGTCCTCCCTACTGCTATACTTCCGGATCTTTCCATTTCTTTTTATTTATTTATTTTTTATATACATTCAATCACATTGTTTAACTTACAAAGTGAACATTTCAATATGTGAACATTTCTCCCCAGTCCAGTTGATCAAAATATCTTCAACAGATAACACCACACCTCCCCGTCCCTCCATTTCTACAGGAATGCAACCTCATCGTTTTACTTACTGAGACCAGAGGGCAGCAAACACTTTCTCAAAGAGCCAGACACTATCTTAGGCTTTCAGAGCCACATGGTTTACTATCAGTACTGAACTCTGTCATTGTGGACGATGGCATTGATTTTTGGATAAAAGTTCATGGGTCACCACATTCTTTTATTTTTTTCTCAAGCACTTACAAAAGTGTAGAAACTGTTCTCAGCTCATGAGTGTTCCAAAAACAATAGACAGGCTAGCATTGGCCCATGGGTCTTACTTCGTGGACAGCCACTCTAGATTCTCCAACTTATGCTTCAATCTGTTACAGAAAAAAATTCTGACATTTGTTAAAATGGTAAGAAACACTTTCTTCAGGACTCGAGGAGGTGTCCCGACTGTCAACATAGGGGAGAGAGATCAGGTTCAATTCCAAAGATAAGAACAGTAAGAAATGTCTAACCAAGGAGTAGAATGAGGGGGTCAGTGGATGGAAAATTACTAAGAGGAGACATTAAGAAGGGCCGGGGAGTTCTTGCTAAGCCAAATTAAGAAGATTCTTGCTGAAGACAAAGAACTTATTATGCCTACCTCCAAAGGTGGAGGATGAGAAATTTAATCAGATATTGAGGGTGAGGGAATCCTAAACTGACTCAGCAGGATTCTTTAAAACTCTCTACGCAGGTCCAGCAAAGTGGAGGTCTAGTTGAGAGAAGAGGGTTTGGAACCTGCTTAATGTCTGGTCAAGGAGAGTCTCAAATACACCACTAGAACCTTGTTAATAGTCCTGTATTTATGGTGTTTAGCTCAATATCCACTTCAAAATCAGTTGAGAAATAATTATATGAGCTTACTTTTTTATTAGCTCAACTTGGGGGAAAAAAATTAAAACCCAAAGATGTCAAAGTTTGACCAGAACTTACCCCAGCCTTACCAGTAAAAATAACGTCATCCATCACTCCTTTCCTCACTACACACAATTAGCAATTTATGAAGTAAAGAAATAGTTGGCCATTGTCTTCAGAGATGAAGTCAGTGTAGTCTCATTCCTTTGCCAAAAGGCAGGGAAATCACTTCCTGATGCTTCTTTTCCCCAGGGCTATTCTAGGTCAGTTAATGCAGATGACCGGAAAGGACAAGGCTTGGCTTCACCATCATTTTTTAGTAGAAATCCTATACTACTTTTTAAAACACTAAGATGATTTTATTTTTCAGGGATCCAACACTACTTTCTAAAACACTAAAATGATTTTTAAAAAGAGCCTTGCCTTTGCTATTTTTTTATCAAAAGTCATTTTGAAAGAGCTTTTAAACATTTAAAATCTAGATGTCTCTATGGAAATTCAAGAGAATGCCTATTTTACGGGTCAAATGACTATCTAAGTTCTGTATCACATTAGGTCACCAGAGGTTAGCTGCATTATCAGAAGCCTCTCATACCTACTTTTCTAAAACCATATTTTATCAAGTATAATACAATTCTTGCAATTATTACTTCTGTAAAGGAGAAGAACTTATTTCTGAGGCTTCCTTCTAATTTTCACGAAACATCTGTATTTAAAATATTCACATTTGAAAAGAATTTGGTAAATTTTGATAGACATAGTAAAAGAGGAAGAATGCAATAAAATAATTTAATAGCTGCTTTGAAATTTATTTCATTAATTTCCCTCCCCTCCTTTCTATCAGTGTGAAGTATATGTTCTTTTAAAAATGGTAATAAGGTCACCACAGACTGTTTATTCATTGCAACAGAAGGGGAGGGAAAAAGCAGTTAAATAGTAAGTCAGACAGCACCTTGACCAGGTGACCAAAATTAACACCACCAAAAGGGACAGATGGCCTTGTGTACCTCCAGATGTGATATCCTAGGTAATACAATGTTATTTAGAATGTATAACTTAAAATTAAGCATTAAAAAAACATTAAGGGACTGGAAGGTAGCATGGTGGTTTAGGTGCTGGACTCCCACACGGCCAACTGTAGTTCAAGTCCTGGACCTGGTGGCTTGCTTTCTCACTTTCCCTTTCTCTGTATCTTTCTGGTCAAATTAAAATAATAATAATAATAATAAATAAAATAAATAATTCTTATAAAAAAGAAAACATCAAAATGGAGATCATTCTATTATAGGGGAAAAAAAGAAATAGAAGAAGAAATTGGGGGCAGAGGAGAATAACTAAATGAGGTCTTTATAAAGGTCATGAAAAATGCATATAAAAAAACTATGCATGGATTTCAACATTTTTTTCACCAAAATGAGCTTGTTCTAACTTGTTACATGTCTGAACATAATGTAGCTGGAGGCACTAAAAAAATAATAAAACATCATTTTGAAAAACGTCCTGACATAGAAATGTGAATTCTGCTAAAACTGAAGCAAGAACGAACATTGAATTCACAGTGAAGGTTGAGTGAAAGAATGGTGAAAAGACTGATGTGTTGTGGAAAATTTATAAGGACAAGGTCCCCAAAGAAGTCAGCCACTTACAAATGGGAATTTGTTTAAAGAAGAAATGAAATGGGGCCAGCTGGTGGTGTGGTGGTTAAGGTGGTTGGATTCCATGTGGCCAACTGAGCAGTTTGATTCGTGGACCTGGAGGCTTGGAAAACATGCTGGGCACATGTGCATGCCTGCCCCAAATCCCAAAAGAATGGAGGAGTAGGAACTCTGGGGTGATTTCTCACTTTCCCTCTTCCTCTCTCTGTCTCTCTCTGGCGATCATACACACCTCATAGCAATAATAAAAATAAAAATAAAAGAAGAAATGAGATAATGTTGAAGACAATGCCCACAGCAGCACACCATTTTCATCAACTTGCAAGGGGAAAAATACAATCTTGTTTGTGCCTCAGTTGAACAGGACTGATGATTAACAACAGAAATGATAGCCAACACCACAGACATCTCAACTGGTTCAACTTAAATAATTCTGACAGAAAAAACAAATTGAGCAAACTGTCTGCTCAATGGGGCTAAAACTATTGCATCCAGATCAACTGCAGATAAGAGCAGTTTTTAATGGAAATGTTAAACGAAGGGGGATTGGAGCATTTCTTTGAATGATGGTAATAGATGACACATAGTTTTACCAGTCTGATCCTGAAGACAGCAAAATCAAAGCAATGACTACCAGGAGGTGGAAGTGGTCCAGTCAAAGCAAAAGTGAATCAGTTAAGAAAAAAGCCATAGCAACAGTTTTTTAAGTTGCTCAAGGCATTTTGCTTGCTGGCTTTCTAGAGGGTCAAAGAGTGATAACACCTGCTTATTATGAGTATTTTGAGAAAGGGAGACAGAGACCTTCTCCACAGTGCTCTTGCTCAGTCCTCTCTTCAAGCAAGAGCAACTTTCCAAGGGTTTCGATGAGAAATCACAAGGCATCCAACTTCCAGCCTTGATATGACTTTTTCCAACTTCTTTTTGCCTCCTAAAATCTTACAGGACACACATTTTTATTGAGATAATAATATAAAAGAGGCTGCATTGACCTGATTAAATTCCCAGGACCCTTAGTTCTATAGGGATGGACTAAATGTCTGTTATTATCATTTACAAAAGTGTCTTAAATTTGGTGGAGTTTATATTAAGAAATAAAGTATATTTTTATTTTTTATCTTTTAATTGTATTTTTCCATGAGGCTTCCATTTTTGAAGTTCCTTCATATTATTAAAAAATGTCAATGTCATCAAAGATGAAGAAAAATGGAAGAAATGTATTAGATTAAAGATGCTAAAGGTACCAGGCCACTAAATGTAAGACTTGACCTTAGAATGGGTCTGGGATTATAGAGGGATGAAGGAAGTTCTCTAAAGGACCTTACTAAGTCAACTGACAAAATGGTAATACAAATGGTAGATTAAAGTGTATCAATGTCAGGGCCAGCAAGTGGCATGGTGGTTAAGGTGTCGGACTCCCACATGGCCGACTGCAGTTCAAGTTCCATATCTGGCGGCTAGCTCTCAATCTCTCTCTCTCTCTCTTTCTGTGTCTCTCTGCATTGAGCACACATGCCCTGTAGCAATTTAAAATCATTATAATAATAAAGATAAATAAAATTAAGTGACTAATTCTTTTTTAAGTAGTATATCAATGTTAAATGTACTGAAGTCAATAACTGTACTGTGACTATACAAGTATAAAAGAATATCCTATGTTTATGGAATACTGAAGTATTTCAGGGTAAAAAAGCCGTGATGTGTGACACATGTAACTTTCCAAATAAAAGGTTTAAAGAAAAATCCAGTTCTTGCCTATGTTGGAGTTCTTGGCTATCTTTTTTCTCTCCATGATATTCCAAAGACAACACAGGAAGAGATTGTGCCAAGTAACAAGAAAGCCTGAAGACGAGTTAACATGATCTGTTATCAGTGATTGAAGCCTGCCAAAGTATTACATACCACCCAGTCTCAGCAGAGCTTCCTGCAAAGACCAGAGAGCATTGGATACTTTAACAGCCTACATGGAATCATTTCTCCTAATTTCTCTAAACAGGGCAGCGATTTTAAAAACCATTTTGTATTCCCAAACTTCCAGAACTATCTCTGACATAAAATAAGTCTCTTAGCTGGTCTCTTTGACATGTACTATCAGCACCAAACAGTTGAATTCAAGCTTTTGAACCGGGACAACTTAATATTTTAAGCCATGTCTAAGTAGGTGCTTGAGAAGCCAGAATCCCTCACTGTATATGCCCAGCTCCTCACCACTTCAAAACTGCTGTCACTATTCCACTGAATGACTATCTAGAACACCCACCGTGGTCCTGCACCAGTGCTAGAGGCCCTGACCCCAATGCTATCTAACTGATTTTCTCCCAAAGCAATGGAGGAAACTGGGCCTAAACCCACAAATTTAGGACACAATTTTCTATGTCAATCACAGGAAAGACAATCAAAAAGGTGGTAAATTGCAATTGTTCAGCCACACTTAGGAATCAGAAAAATACTCTTCAGCTATTCTCTAAAACACAGCAAAGAAAGAACATATCCGTGTTGCTAAGTCTTTTCTATCTGTCCCTGTTTACCATTTCATCATTTTCTTGATTCTTTAAGTAGTGACTGTCTCTGGGCTCAGATACCTGTTTACTTTTTTTTTTTTTTTGGAGGTTTTTTGCTATAGGGGACGTGCACTCACCAGAAACACAGAAAACAAGAAATCACCCCCCTCCCTGGGGGTATGGCCACACCGTAATCCCTTCTCTTCCATTCTCTTCTTGGGATCTTGGGCAAGCATGGGTGCCCAGTGTGAGTTTAAGCCCTAGGGTCCAGGACTCGAACCACAGTCGACTACATGGGAGTCCAGCAACATAGCCATTACACCAACTGCTGGCCCCCCTATTTACTATTTTTGGCTTTGGCTTTTTAACCTAGGTAGTTTCCTTATTATTCACTCCCCTTTACCTCTTTTCAATCAATCATTTTATTTAACAAATGTTTAACAAGAACATCATGGGGATACTCCACCAGACATACTGGGTGGTACTCTACAGAGGAAAGATTCCAGGTTATTTGTGCTAAACAATCCCCAAGAAAATAATATGACGACAATATAATGAAGCCTGCTTGCAGAAAAGTATATGGAGCCAGAAATGACTTATGACCAACTGCAAAAAGAAGAAACTAGTCAAAGCACTAAAATTTAGTGAGAAGTTTTCAAGTTAAAATTGACGAGAAGGTGCATGTAACATAATTGTACATTTAAAATCATGCACATTCTTCTCCATAAAATTCAAATGCAGTTGAAAACACACATGCACAAAACCAAGCAATTATAAATCCTCTGAAGCATGTAACTGTGATTAGCTGCTACTTCAGCAATATAAAAATACTTTCACCACAATTACATTCCAGCCTGTAATATAATTCAAAACAAACAAGTCAGAGACATCGCTCAAATGGCAGAACCAACAAATACAGATGCTTTGCATCAAGGAAATGAATCCACTGAAGAAATGCAACTGAGAAGGAGCTGTCCTCCAGGGTCTGGAGTTGGATTTCTGGTGGAATGGTGAGGCCCTCTTCTGGGCAAAGACACACAGTGCACCCAGCGTGGCTCTGCAGACAGCCCTTTTCATCAGAGTCCAGCCCTCACTGCAGTCAGTGAGAACACCTGGGACTTCCTGTTACGGATATCCTTTCTAGTGCTGTGTTTATTGTTCTGCATTTCAAATGTTAAACTTATTATCTGGACCTTTTCTTTCTTTCTTTTCTTTTCTTCTTTTTTTTTTTTTTTTTCAGGTTTAGGCCATAGGGCATGTGTGCTCACCAGAGATATAGAGAGAAGGAAACAGAAACCCTCTTCTCCCGAGGGTGGGAGGATGGCTACATTGCAGTCCTTTCTCCATTCTCCTCTCTTCTGGAGAGACCCCCTGGCATGATTTCCAAGCTGCTGGGTCTGAGACTTGAACTATGGTCATCCAAATGGGAGTCTCACACCTTTCCACACTACCTGCTAGTCCTTATTATCTGGACTTAAAAAAATAAATAAATAAAAGCTGTATTTAATTTGAGATAAATTGAAACTCCCACCACCAACTGGCACACCCATTCCCTTTACCCTGTGCTTTTTCCTATGCCATACTTCATACCACCCTCCAACGAACTGGATAACTGATTATATGTGTCATCTGTCTCCCCTTGCTAGGATGCAAGCTGCAGGAGGGCAGGGTGTTTGTTGGGTTCACTAATCCATGGAACAAATGGAGGCTGGCATAGTATAGTCGCTCAACAGCACTCATATTTTTATATTTTATTTTTAAAACTATTCATCTCCAAAATCATACACAAGGTTTTATGATAGCAATATGCTATAATTTAAAAATGACACTTAAGCATTTATTTTAAAAGTATTCATTTTCTCCAAATGCTTTATAAAAGCAAAAAAAAAAGGACCATATAATCATGATAATATATATACAACACACACACACAATTTAGAAAGAAGTCACAGGCCTCCAGTCCTGGGAGACTGAAATGCCCGTCCTGGAGGCTGTGTCCACAGGTGGCACACTCTTGTCCGAACGCATGCCAGGTCCCTGGGTCTGGTGCACATTCTCTGAAAAGTCAGCACTTTTTCTGGATGTGCATAATGTAGTGACCAGATGGATGTGCACTGCTTGCTAAGTTCTAAGACCTCAAACCTTAACTTTTTTATCCATCTTAAGACATCCTTTCGGCTTCTGGAAAAGCTAACAGTCGTTTACAATGGTCAGACTTCTGAAACATGCTAATTTGTTCACCTAACAGGGCAAAAGATCAGAGATAGCATTTTCCTGTAGATGAACAATATAGAAACATGAGTCAACGATGTCAACAGCTTTTGGTCCAAGAATCGTGTTCAGGTCACTTTGAGACGTGAGTTTTGTCATCAGAACAAGCTCAAGATTTCTGATAGTCCTTTTTCCGAACTTTGGATTTGGGTGCTGTAAAAAGAATAGAAAACAAAAAGAGAAAATGAAGAGCTAGGTGCATGTGAGACTTTCTTCATTTTGACTTGTTCTGATAGAGGTGCATTCCATACCAAAGGGGGAAACTGACCGTTTGGATTTTCTTGTTTGTAGAAGGTCTTTAACATTTCCACTGCTTCCTCAGCCCGGAACCCAGGAATGCACTAACAAAATGAGAAAGTTGAGAATGAACATATAGGCCTGTGAAAATGTGGATTTTTCTGTTTTCTGCTTTACAAAATAAATTGTCTGTGTACTCTTTAATATTTTGCTTAGGATGACATGTTTCTGTGTCCTTTGCAGCAGTCTGAAGAATCCCCACCCCCATTTTTAAAGCAAGTCCAGAGGCTGTTTATGAGCAATTGTGCTCCCATCAACACAGCAATACATACACAATTATGCAAACAAATGGCAGGTCACATTAACATACTTTGGGGTTAATAGTAATATAGATAAGGAAGTACACTTCCAAAAGAATACACATACCTCAGTCAAACATCAATCTCAATCGACTAATTATTATTTCTCAGTTGACTATTACCGAAGTTACCCTGCGTGAGATACTTAAACTCTACGCTTCGTATAAAAAGTATAGGAAATGGGACCAGCAGTTAGCGTAATGGCTATGTCGCTGGACTCCCATGTAGTTGACCATGATTTGAGTCCCGAACCTGGTGGCTTAAACTCACTCCGGGCACATGTGCGTGCGTGCCCAAGATCCTGAGAGGAGAATGGAGGAGAAGGGATTGTGGTGTGGCCATTCCACCTCGGGAGGTGATTTCTGTCTCTCTGTCTCTCTCTGTCTTTCTGGCAAACACACGCCCTATAGCAAAAACCTCTTCAATAAAAAAATGGTATAAGAAATAAGAAACCTATTCTGGTGGCACAGGAGGTGGCAAAATGAACTGCGGTGTTGGAAGCACGTTCCGTTCCAAGCTGGCCTAAAACTGAGCAGGATGCATGCACACACGTGTGTATATGTGTGCTCAGGATCCTGACGAGCTAGAGGCCGAGGAAAGGGGATCAAGACGTGACAACACCTTACTGAGGGGGTTCTCTCTTTCTCTCATATGCACAGACTATCATGAATAAAAATTTTAAAAATAGCTCTTAACTCAGAGGGATTTTATGAGGATAATGTCTGGTACAACAGAAGTGCTCATTAAGTGTCAGCTATTTTTATCTGCATTTATTTACTAGGCTTATTAAGTGTTTCACTGGCTTGTTCTACCACCCCACGGAAGGTTCTCAGATACCCAAGGACTCCTATTGACACAGACTGGTCTCCTTTCTACCTCCTTGCCGCTCACGACTGACCACAGCTGCTTCCTTTCAGAACTCTCTCCTCCCTTGACTTCTCAGGGCTTGTCCTCCTAACTGCTGTCTATCATCCCCTCCACAACTGCCCTGCACTTCCTTCCTGCCACACTAAGTGTTGGTGTCTCTGCTCACGGGCATCCACAGACACACTCAAAGCCCTATCCGTTCATGTGAAGTTACAGCAATGGTGCAACTTAGATGGTTCAGTAGAATCTCTCAGAAGCTCTGTAAAAACCCACCAATGCTTGTGCCATGTCTCTGGTCCAGTCGTCTAGGCAGGGACCTGGCAAAGGCATGCTCCCACTAAGATACAGGTAGAGAAGGAAACTGTATCACTCTAAGATACCAAAATATTATTTTCAAGTGTCCATTATAGCTACAAACTTGTGCCCTTAATAAAAAGCACACATTCTTAACAATTAAAAAAAAATAAAGAAGGTAAGTAATCAAAGTGGATAACCACCTTTGAAAAGAATAATTCTTTAGATCTCATCTATGAACTCTAAGGCTGCCTACACTACACAGTCACATGCTGTATAAAGATGTTTCAGTTAGTATTCTTAACTCGTCTGCTGTGTGGCGTAGATCATGCTGGGTAAAATTTCTTTACAAACTAAATGATGTAGAACAATTGAATGTATAAATAATAATAATAAAAGATGTTTCAGTTAGTGATGGATCATATATACAATTACAGTGAAGCCAGAAAGTTCCCAATGCCTATGGACATTACAGCTATCAGAATGCCCTATTATATATACATTCATCAGGATTAAAGTACGCATGATGACATTTTTCTATTCATCTCAATCATTGCCAACTAATTGTTTGATCTGTCATGTATTTGTCATTTCTATCCTAAATTATATTTTGATTGAATTTTTTTAAAAAATAACTTTAAAATGCCCTAGTGCAGGGTCGGCAGGTGGCGTGCTGGTGAAGGGCACTGGACTCCCACATGGCTGACCATGGTTCAAGTCCTGGACCTGGCAGCTTGCATTCTCACTCTCTCTCTCTGTCTGTCTCTTTCTGTTCCTCCCTGGTAAAATTTAAATAAATAAATAAATAAATAAATAAATGAAGTTAAATAAAATAATTCTTTAAGAAAGAGAAAAATGCTCCAGTGCAATGCATTATTCGTGTGTTTCCAATGATAGTACAAAAGCATAGCACATACAATTATGTACAGTACTAAATATTTGATAATGATGGACAACCATGCTACCCACTTATGTATTTACTATACTATACTTTTTACTATTATTTTAGCGTGTACTGCTACTTAAAAAAAAAAAAAGTTTGTTGTGAAGCAGTATGCTGTATTGAGCAAGCAGCAACCTCATACGATTTATGTTTACTGTGTCTCCTGATCCCATTATTTTCTCTTACATTTGATTTCGCTTCATTTTGTCTTGTTCACTATGGCCCTAAACCACACAAAATCCACTACCTACCGCACATAGCTCAGGGGTGCAGCAGGCTGTCTCATCTGGGCGTATGTAACTACACTCCATGATATCTGCACAAGGACAAAGCACCTACCCACACACTTCTCAGATTCTAGCCCCACTGCTAAGCAACGCCTGACCATATATTAAAAGAATCCATAATTTGGCAATAAGAAAACAGTATCTCACTTCCTAATCACCTTTTGCCCCAGAAAGTAGTCATATAAAAAGAAGAAAACAGAAGCCTGGGATATCAATGTTTTTCTTTAGAATCTCAAAACACCTTTAAAAACATAATTTGGCATCCAACCTGGACATACAGCTCACTCCATGAGCGTTCATTTTCATTTTCAGTGAGCCACTGGAGCCAGGTACACACACTGCACGTGAGCTTTTTTTGGCTCGGCCAGTTCAATGCCATGCAGAGGCGTGTTTCTGCCTTCCTGTCACTGATGTGTCAAAGAGAACTGCTTCACCCATGCCTGCCATCCAAAGGCTCATCTTTGATTAACCTTGTTAAGGTTAATCCTAAAATATTATGCTTTTAAAAAGAAAAGGACTTAACGAATGATGGGCTTGGTGAGCAGTTTACTTCAAAGACTTCAGCTATTCTTTGAATGTTAAAAGGACCTATAAGGGCTAAATATGGCTGAACCCCACTGAGAACACATTTTGTAAAAGGTCCATCTTGGAGTTTTCCCTGCTAAGCATTAGCTTTCCTAACAGTTCATTAGGGAATAGATAGCTTTTAGCATCACATCTCAAAAATAATGGTAGCGTGGGCAGGCCCCATAGTGCAGAATTTGCCCAAATTCTTTAGCTCATTCTCATAAAGGAAGTACAAAGTCAGCCATTCATTAGCAAAGAGTTATGTAAGCAAAGTGTGAACCACTAATAGAAGTGATTAGAAGAATCAAGTCCCTTTGTAGGTGTCTTTAATGATCAAGCTAACTGTATTGTTTACTTTCACAATCATCCCAATTTTTTTTCTTTTTATTGCCAGAGGGTGCATGCACTCACCAAAAAATCAAAAAGGAGAAAGACAGGGAGGAAAAAAAGCACCCTCCAATGGGGATCGGCCATGCCATAGTCCTTTTCTTTCCATTCCCATCAGGATGTGGGGCACACACGCACACAAGCCCAGTGTGTTTTTCAAGTAGCTGGACCAGAAAGCAAACCGCAGTTGGCCATGTGGGACCTAGTTCCTTAACCACTGCACTATGGGGCCTGCCCACACTACCATTATTTTTGAGATGTGATGCTAAAAGCTATCTATTCCCTAATGAACTGTTAGGAAAGCTAATGCTTAGCAGGGAAAACTCCAAGATGGACCTTTTACAAAATGTGTTCTCAGTGGGGTTCAGCCATATTTAGCCCTTATAGGTCCTTTTAACATTCAAAGAATAGCTGAGGTCTTTGAAGTAAACTGCTCACCAAGCCCATCATTTGTTAAGTCCTTTTCTTTTTAAAGCATAATATTTTAGGATTAACCTTAATAAGGTTATTCATTTTAAATTAATCTTAGGAAAAACAATCAAACTATAAAAACTGATCATACATCCACAAGCCAAAGTCTAAAATATAAATTCCTAATGCTCACAGTTGAAACTAGAAAAACTTTGAGAGAGGACCACCAGATGGCATAAGGGTTACGTCACTGGACTCCCACATAGTCAACTGTAGTTCAAGTCCTGGACCCAGCAATTTAAAACTCACACCAGGTATGTGTGCGTGTGTGCCCAAAATCCCAAGAGGAAAATGGAGGAGAAGGGATTATGGCATTGTCCTCCCTGGAGGGTGATTTCTCGCTTCCTGTCTCTGTCTTTCCAGCAAGCAGACACACCCTATAGCAAAAATCTCTCTTAAAAATAAATAAATAAATAAAAAACTTTGGAAGAGCTGGCAAGATTAAAGGGAAAGTAGAAATTATAAGAGATTTCAGACATAGATCCTTGGGTCTGAAGGAAATTTCCACATTAAAAGCACAGAAAAATAAGTAATGAAAATAAGGTGACTGATAAGATACCAAAAGTGGCCTGTGTGACAATCATGCAAAATGACTGAATTAGTTAAAAATACTTCATTTAGTGTCACTGACAAAGGCCAGGTTTCATCAAACTTGGTATAACAGGGAACTGGAAACAGTCATTGAATAAAAACTCTAATAACAAGAGCTTCTTTTGGGGGGGAGAGATGTTTGCTATAGGACATGGGCACTCACCAGAGAGACAGAGAGAAAACGAAGAAATCGCCCCCCACCAGGGGGTTGGCCATGATGCAATCCCTTCTCCTTCATTTTCCTCCTGAAAGTTTGGGCACACACACACTTGCTCCTGGTGTGTGTTTCAAGCCACTGGGACTTGAACCGCAGTCAGCCATGCGAGAGTCTAATACCTTAACCACTATGCTACCTGCTGGCCCCGCAAGAGTTTCTTTACACATACCTGAAGGTGTTGGTGAGAATTATCAGGAGTTACCTGGAAAGGCTGAGGACTCTCCTTCAGCAAAGAGTCTGTGAATGAAGAGAGGTAACCACTGACCTAGGAACTTTTTGTGCTGTCTGAGATATAAGAGGTCCTGAGATCCTGTCTGATTCTGTCATGGCTTCTTGGTATATTCAACACTGATTACCTACTCACGACCCCACAATGAGACAAAGGTAATTCAAAAGAAAGAAAAGAAATGTAAGTAGTTCATATTACCTGAAACGGTCTCCCAGTGTGTGGCAAGTCTGCAGAGGCAATATTTAAAACAGAGCCACAGCCACCAAATCGTTCATTCTGACAACCATACACAACCAGTGGGATTTCTAAGAGAGAATTAAGGTCCTACATAGAATGCAGTTCAATTGCACATCACGGCAAAACTAGGGTAGGTTTATACTAGCCATCCTGAAAAGTCTCACTACGGCTATGAAATAAGTTTAGGATCACTCTTAAAAGTCATACATCTGGGACCAGCAGTTGGCATAATTAGACTCCCATGTAGTCAACCGCAGTTTGAGTCCTAGACCCGGTGGCTTAAACTCACGCCAGGCACATGTGCATGCGTGCCCAAGATCCAGAGAGGAGAATGAAGGAGAAGGGATTGCGGCATGGCCATTCCCCCAGGGGGTGATTTCTCACTTTCTGTCTCTCTGCTTCTTTCTGTCTTTCTGGTGAGCACACGTACCCTACAGCAAAAACTTCTCAAAAAAAAAAAAAAGTTATACATCCAGTTACACAAAAGAAAAAGGTTTAAAGTACTTAGAAATTAACATCAAACAACTGCAAACAGAATGAAAATTGAGTATATAGGTGCATAATGTTCACAGTTTAATGTTCTCTCTGCTATTCTCTAAATCCTTTTGTCATAATCATTAGAGAGTTAGATCCAGAAAAGAGGCAGAGATTTTCACTTTCTAAAAGGAACAGATTGCTCCCTGTTCTTTCTTCAAATAAAATACAACCTATGCACCAAAACAAAATAGACTGAAGCTGAGAAACTCTTTAAGGCAGAGTGAGGAGAGAATTCTTAGTTGCCCATAACTACCCATTCAAAAGTTGTATATTTATCCTACTTAAAAAAGTGTGTTGGGGGTCAGTAGGTGGCATGGTGGTTAAGGTTCTAGACTGTCACATGGCCAACTGCAGTTCAAGTCCTGGACCTGGGAGCTGGCTTTCTCTCATTCTCTGTCTCTCTCTCTCTCTGTCTTTCTCTGGTAAACATGCATCGCTATAGCAAATTAAAATAACAATATAATGATAATGATGATAATAATAATAAGTAAAATTAAATAAATAATTATTTTTAAAAAAAGTACTTTTAAGATGATAAAAATACTTGCATGTACACAATAAAATAAGTAATGTAAAAAATATGCAAGAATGAAACTGAGTTTTTGAATTTTCAAATACTCCTTAAAAATATCTTTAGAAATGGATTGCATTCAGTATTTCTGTTGCTTGCTTCATGCAAGACACAAGTGGGGAGCTGTAACTTTATTTTCCATTTACTTAAAATTATAATATTGTAAATAATTTTATTTTTACTTATTTACTTAAAATTATTTATACATTGTGGTATGTATCATGGCGAAACAAATATATAAAAACAGAAAGAAACCTTTTAAATCACCCATAATCCATTATCCAAAGGCAAAACTTCGCTGTATATTTAATACTTTTCCTATATACACTGGTTAATAATCTAATTTAACTGAATTTATGATTTACCCTTACATAACAGTTAAGTTAGTTTAAACTTTTCTTTCTCTAGTTTGTTAGTCTAATAGTTCTATGTTTATTCATATAAAAAATAAAAGGCAATTTTACTATTTAAGACGCTTGCCCTTTTTTGGCCAAGAGACACTGTATTTTACAATGTGTTTCATAAGGCTGTGTTTTCCTCTATTAAGAGAACAGGTTATGAGTCTGGCCTCATTCATGTTCCCAAGAAGGGTCCAGGACATTAGCCCAAGTCAAAGGATACTGACGAGGCGGAGAGCAGTCGCACACATGATGCACGGCTCTACCGTGACGTACAACACGGTGTGTTCAAACACTTCAGAAGGACTCTTGTCACTGCAACGGCACCAGTCGAGGACCTGATCGATGGCCACCATTTCTGCATGTCGAGTCGCCTGAAAGAGAGGTGCTAGATTCAATATTGTGCTTTATGTAACTGCTATTTAACAAATATTCAGAAAATAAAAGATGTACGCCCATCGCTTCTGTCAGCATTTTAATGAATAAAGTATCAGGGCACTCAGCAGTTGTCAATGTATTCCCCAGTTCAAGTATCAAAACCTACAAAACATGGCCAGCAGATGGCATAACCATCAGTCACTGGACTCCCACATGGTTGACTGCAGCTCGAATCCCAGACCCGGGGGCTTGAAAATCACACTGGGCACGTGTGCAGCATGACTAAGATCATGGGAGGAGAAGGAATTGAAGCATGGCCATCCCCTCCATGCCCCGGGGAGTGATTTCTCACTTTCCCTATCACTGTCTCTCTCTCTCTCCCCGGCAAGTGCACCCACCTGAAGGCAAAAGCCTCTGCAAAGAAAACAAAACAAATAAAACCTCACCAATGAAGGATACCTAATTTGAAATGCATACAGCTCACGCTATTTTAATACTTTTAGTTAAGTATCTAAGTACCTTAGTGGAAATTCTTTCAATTAAAATGCCATAGAGAAGTCTTCCCACCCCCCCTAAAAAAAAAAAAAAAAAAAAAACCTACAGTCTCTCAATATTTTAAGGGAAGCTTGACATTTCCATAACCTTACACTCTGGCTTCAAATATATTTGCAGGGTTGTCACTGACCTCAGTTTAAGCAAATCTATATTTAGTTTACAAGAACATCATCATTCACATTTTTAGGGGAATGAGATTTTATATACTGGCCAATTCTAGAGAAGCAGAAATTTGATTTAGTATTAGTTCCAGATACCTTATGTGAGACAGTGTAGCATAATTAGTAATGACAGTGACATTAGTAATTATGTGACCTTGGGCAACTTTCCTAACTTCCCTAAGCTTTGGTTTTTCCATATGTAAAATGGGCACACTGATATTTGCACCTCTACAATCTCATAGAGCAATGTGAATTATGCAAAGCACAGTGCTGCATAAGTGCTCAGCTACCTCTCTCTCTCTTTTCTTCGTCCCCTTACCAAAACAGCTTAGTGACTATCACAGATTCTATATAGATAGCATTTATTAATAATTTAGTGAGTATCATAGATTCTATATAGATAGCATATATCAAAAATTTTACACTTAAAAACTAGCTGTGTACAGTCCATTATGCTAAATAAGTCCTGTGTAGCCATGTAGGACAAAAGTCTGTCTTGGGGACCAGCAGATGGCATAATGATTACATCACTAGACTCCTATGTAGTTGACCATGGTTCAAGTCCCAGACCTGGTGGCTTAAAATTCACGCTGGGCACATGTGCACGTGTACCCAGGATCCTGAGCGAATGGAGAAGAAGGGATTGTGGCATGGTCATTCCCCCGGAGGGGTGTTTTCTCACTTTCTGTCTCTCTGGGGAGCACATATACTCTATAGCAAACATCTCTCTCTAAAAACAAAACAAAACAAAAACAAAATCTCTGTCCTCAATAAGCATAGAATCTGTTGGGGCAAACAGGTACTCAGCTACCTGTGATGTAAAGCAGAGGGTAGAGTGCTACCCCAGCAGCCCAAGCTACCAGGCAGCCAGGGGCGGATGGGAATGAGGGACCATCGGGAGGTGACCAAAGGGCCAATGGGAGAATCACAGAATTAAGTCCCACTCAAAGATGGATGGTACTTTAAAGAAGGTGTTCTCTGAGCCAGCAGGTGGTGTGGTGGATAAGAACTGGATTTCCACATGCCTGGCCATAGTTCATGTCCTGTACTCAGTAGCTTGAAAATCACACCTGGCGTGTGTACATGCATGCCCAAAATC
Source organism: Tupaia belangeri chinensis (assembly GCF_000334495.1). NCBI lineage: Eukaryota > Metazoa > Chordata > Mammalia > Scandentia > Tupaiidae > Tupaia > Tupaia belangeri. Next base: position 116,529 of record NW_006199342.1, read on the forward strand.
CAAAGAGAAGAATAGAGAAGGGGTTGCAGCATGGCCATCCCGCTAGTGTGTGATTTTCCACTTTCCATCTCTCTGTCTCCTCTCCAGCAAGCACACACACCATATGGCAGACACTTTGAAAAAAAAAAAAAGAAGAGGTTCTCAAAGAGGTTGGTTATGTACTAAAATCAACTGGAGAACTTAAAAAAAGGAAAAAGTTTCCCCAATGTGGGTGCTTTTTAAAAATGAGAGTCACAATGGGACCAGCAGTTAGTGTAATGGCTATATTGCTGAACTCCCCTGGAGTCGACCGCGGTTCGAGTCCTGGATCCAGTGGCTTAAACTCACTCCGGGCGCATGTGCGTGCATGCCCAAGGTCCTGAAAGGAGAATGGAGGAGAAGGGATTGCGGTATGGCCATCCCCCCTGGGGGGGGTGATTTCTCACTTTCTATCTCTCTGTCTGTCTCAGTCTTTCTGCTGTGCACATGCGCCCTATAGCAAAAACCTCTCAAAAATAAAAATTAAAAAAAAAGAAATAAAATGAGAGTCACAATTACTGAAATCAAGTTTCTCCATAACACCCGATTAGCAATTGTGTACTGAACCACCTCAGTCTACTTCCTATATATAAAAGAGACACAGCTAGGAGAAATCTATTTAATAGAGTAATCTTCTATAAGATACAGAACACCAAAATAAGTCCACATTAATTTCAAGGAGCAAAAGAAACCCAGGTCATTCAGGAGATAAGATATACTAGGATTCAAAGGTCTCATGGTAGAGACACCATGCTGAAACACAAAACACCAATTGGGAGCTAGGCAAGTTATTTACAATACAGAATTCACTCCGAAATAAGTACCCATATGTTCACTACTTGTGATACGTTTACTACTTTTCTCACAGATGTTTTGATATCTTCATGATACTGTGGGAATAGGGGTTCCTGCTTTACACGTGTTCTGCTGAATCTTGCTTTCCTTTTCTTCTTGATAGATGGCGATAAATACACTTCAATGTCCCCATACCACCAGCAGCAGTTTGTTCTCTGGCTCCCATGATCACATGATAAGATCGAAGTCTGTGTGAAGGGCCTTACGGTTATAAGTCATCCATGGGCTTACCTTATACTTTTATAATCACGGAAGTTGGTACTTTGGGCCAGCAGATGGCATGGTGGTTAAGGCACTGGATCCCACACGGCTGATTCCTCAGTTAAGAGTCTTGGCCACAGCAGCTTGAAAAACATGCTCGCAGGTGTGTGTGCCCAAAATCCCGAGAAGAGAATAGAGGAGAAGGGACTGTGACATGGTCATCTCCCTGGGGAGGGAGGGCTGATTTCTCACTTTCTCTCTCTCTCTTTCTCTCTCTGTTTTTCTCTGTCTCTCTCCTGCAAGCACATGTACCCTATGGCAAAATTTAAAAAAAAATACAAATTGGTATTTCACTCATATATCCCAAGTGTACTTATTGTGATATATTGTTGTGATACCACATTAAGAAGCAATGCCTTAGGACCAGCAATTGGAGTAATGGTTATGTAGCTGGACTACCATGTAGTCAGCTGTGGCTCGAGTCCTAGACCCAGTGGTTTAAACTCAGGCTGGGCACGTGTGTATGCATGCCTAAGATCTCAAGATGAGAATGGAGTAGAAGGGACTGTGGCGTGGACATCACCCCTGGGGGGTGATTTTTCACTTTCTGTCTCTCTGTTGAGCACATGTATAGAGCACATGTGCCCTATAACAAAAACTTCTCCAATAAAAAAAAGGAAGATGCATTGCCTTAAACCATGAACTTCCTAAACTCAGCACAATGAAAATCACACAAGCTATTATTAAAATGTACACATGTACCTGCCAGACAGCTCATGTTAGAGACCTGATGCTGTTGAATTATTTGATATAGAACTAGCTTCCTTTATACCTCCCTTCAAAGTTACAAACTAAAGATTTTTCTAATTTACTCGGAGAAAAACATTATATAAAGGTACTAAAGAATGCATTACAAGTTAAATTGATCTATTTTGTAAATTAGAATTTTCATATATTAGATTTGCTAAATCTGCAGGTAAGACCTGTTTCTTCCATGCTGTCACTCCGATGCAATAAAACCCCTCTTGGGATTCACTCAAGTGCAAAAATAAAACTCTACAAAAAAGAAAATTAACCACCAAGATTTTAATGCTTCACTAAATTTTTCTGAATTCTACACACACACAAAAAAATCAACATGTATTGCCTTTTTAAATCATAAAATAGTATTAGAAAAAAGGGATCTGAAGGAAAGAAACCTAGCACTGACGCATGTCAGACTATCGTCAGCCTCACTTCTCACAATGTAAGTTCACTCTGCTCCTACCGTCCAGACTGTATGTTTGCAATTAAACTGTTCAACTCACGTTTTTGGTTTGATTCACTTCATTTCTTCCCTTCCCCACAACTTCATTGTTGTACACCATAAGGCAGCCAACAGGAACCTCAGTGTTCTCAAGGGCATCTTTGGCCTAAAGCATGAAGTAGAAAATCTAAGATGTAATGTACAATACTTGAAAAAATACCATGGTGTGGGAAGCTGCGCACCAGCGAGTCTGCTGAGGTTTCTCAGAGAGCAAACAATTACCATGATTGGTTCCCTTCCAAAAACCTGACCTTCGAAACCTTGCTCTGATTGGCCACTAGAATCCCTCAAATTTGCATATCCGGCACCTCATGATTGGTCCAAAAGCAACCAATCATAACCCACCATTTACAAC
>NW_006199342.1:121337-121625 GCF_000334495.1 Tupaia belangeri chinensis
TGTGGGAGGCTGCGCACCAGCGAGTCTGCCGAGGTTTCTCAGAGAGCAAACAATTACCATGATTGGTTCCCTTCCAAAAACCTGACCTTCGAAACCTTGCTCTGATTGGCCACTAGAATCCCTCAAATTTGCATATCCGGCACCTCATGATTGGTCCAAAAGCAACCAATCATAACCCACCATTAACAACCAATCAGGGCCCACCGTTAACAACCAATCAGGGCCCACCGTTTACAACCCACCAGAGTGTATATAACCACGATGCACGGCCCACAGTAGCCAGACGAC
>NW_006199342.1:121664-131815 GCF_000334495.1 Tupaia belangeri chinensis
ACGACCAGGAAGACGACAACTGAAGAGCCTGAAGAGCTGAAACACCACGCAGTCTCCAGACGACCCTGAAGATCCTGAAGAGCTGACACTGCATCGTCTCCAGACGACCTGGGAGACCCTGAAGAGCTGTAACACTACATCGTCTCCGGACGACCCTGAAGAGCTGTGATACCGCGTCGTCTCCGTGCTGCTCACAGTAGCCGACGCGACCCTTAAGAGTTCGGACACTCCGTCGTCTCTGTGCTGTACCGTGCTGCCCACAATAAACAGACGACACTGTCGTCTCCGTGCTGTAACACTACGCTGCTTGCCCCGGCTCTCACTCCTTCACTCAAGAAACCCGTTCGGCTGTCCCCCCGGGTCGGGACACCATGGGAAAGAAATAGATGCAGCGTGGCCAGGATGCACATGATAGGCACTAGAACAAAGAAAGCAGCTGAGCATTCCCTTTTCTCAAGTGTAGTTCCACTATGGCATGTGGTGCCTGTGCTCTCCATTGCATGTCTATGGCAAAGGACTCTCAGGAACGAATCCCCTTCACGAGCCCTGAGGTCCGGATTTCTTCTCATGGAAACAGATATAATCAAATGATTATGATCAATCATTGTTCTTTTTTAAATTTTATTTTATTTATTATCATTATTATTTTTTTTAAGTTTGCAATAGGGCATGTGTGCTCACCAGAGAGTGACTGAAAGAGAGAGAGGAAAAGTGAAAAAGTAAGCCACCAGGCCTGGGACTCAAACCACGGTCAGCCATGGAGGAGTCCAACACCTTAATCACCATGCCACCTGCTGGCCCTAGATTAACCATTGTTCTTAAAGGGCTAGAGTCTATGCTCTTTTTCAGACATATTATATATATATATATAGGAAGCTAAATAACATTTATAAGTTTTTCATTAGAATTCTTTTCTCGTTGAAATTCTTGTTAATTTTTTTGCCTCTCTGAAAATTATAGAAAGTATCCTCTTGAGTCCCAATAGCATAAAAGGATTAGACTGGATGTCACCATCCCATAATAACTACTCTAAGTAGAACAACAAAACATTGGAAGTACTCTATGTAAAAGTGGCACAACAACTTTGAAAAACAGTGTGGAAATTTATTTTAAAAGCAACATCTGGGTGGCAGGTGGCATTGTGGTTAAGGCACTGGATTCCCACATGGCCAACCTCAGTCTGAGTATCATAGCTGGTGGCTTGCTTTCTCATTTTCGCTCGCTCTCTGTCCCTCTGCTAAGTGCACGTGCCCTATAGCAAAATTTTTAAAATAACAACAAATAAAGTTAAATAAATAATTCTTTAAAAAATCATTAGAAAGTAACATACACAGGCCAGGAGGTGACATGGTGGTTGACATACTGGAAGGCTGATGGTGGCTGTGAAGAGATAGCACAAGAGAGCCTTGTGGTGATGAACAGTTCTGCTGGTTGTTACACATAGTCAAGTGCATGACAAAATTGCATAGAACCACACACACCCATACCCCATCCCCACACATACATGCATATGACGCAGGTAAAATTTCAGTAAGCTCCTGGTTTTGGTATTATACTACAGTTAGGCAAGACGTTACCACTGGAGGAAACTGGATACTTGAACTCTCCTGTACACTTTATTTGCAGTTTCTGTGAATTTATAATTATTTCAAAATGAAACATTTAGGGGACCAGCAGGTGGCTTGGTGGTTGAGGGTGCTAAACTCCCACATAGCTGACCATGGTTCGAGTTCTGGACCTAGAAGCTTGCTTCCTCACTTTCTATCTATCTCTCACCCTGTCCCTCTCTGGTCCAATTAAAATAAAAAACAACAACAACAAAAAACAATAAATATATGAAGTTAAATAGAATGATTCTTTTTTTTAAAAAATGAAATGTTTAAAAAAGAAATATAGGTAAACAAAAAGGATCTTGCAACAGACAGTAAGAAGAGATGCCTAGTGAGATAAGAGGAAACTAGGAGTATTTGGTGTTATGGAAAAACTAGTCCAGGAAGGGTGGGTGGTCCACTGTGTGGAATTCAGTGATGCAGAAGCAACTTTTGTGGAATGGTGGAAGTGGGCCCAGAGACTTGAAGAATGACATTAAATCCCTAGCTTCCAACCTTACTTTTTCTAAGGCGGATGCAGAGGGATAGCAACTAGTACTATGATTTCATTTTATCCTCAGTGTTTTGAAGTATCCTCACATGTTACAAATATTTCCTTGTTTAGGCCAGCCAATGGTGAGGAGGTTAAGACTGGGTCCTAGATGGCTAACAACATGGTTCAAGTCCCAGACCCGGAGGCTTGAAAAACACTCCTGGCACATGTACATGCATGTCCAAAATCCCTGAAGAATGGAGAAAGAATTGTGGTGTGGCCATACTCCTTGGGGGGTACTTCCTCACTTTTCCTGTCTGTCTCTGTCTCTGGTGAGTACATGGGCCCTATTACAAAAACAAACAAAAAATCTTTTAAAAAAATAAGTAAAAACAAGTATGTCCTTATTTACTATTTGCTTTGTTACTTTGTATTTTGTCTTTTTAAACATGTAGATGTTTTCCATGCCTATGCAATGAGACTCTATTAATTTCTTTTTTTCTGCCTTTGGTGGTATAAAAGAGTCCACCTCCATCCCAAGATGATAAAAATACTGTCTGGGGGATCAGCAGTTAGCGTAATGGCTCTGTCTCTCTCTGTCCGTCGGGTGAGCGCACACGCCCTATAGCAAAAACCTCTCCCTCCCCCCCAAAAAAATACTGTTTTTTGTTTGTTTTTCCAGCTTTTTTTTCTTTTTTTAATTTTTATTATCATCATAATCTTTACATTACATTGAATTACATATCACTTTACAGTGTATTACATTGCTTTTTCAAAAGGGAATGCCATTTGATCCAGCAATCCCACTTCTGGGTATCTACCCAAAGGGCAGGAAAACGCTCAGTCGGAAACGTGCTTGCACATCAATGTTTTTCCAGCTTTGCTACAGGGTATGTGTGCTTGCTGAAGAGAGAAGGAAAGAAAGTGAGAAATCACCCCCCGGGTGGATGGCCACTCGGCAGTCTCTTTTTCCTCCAGTCTCCTCTCAGGATTGTGAGCACCCACAGACATGCACCTGACGTGATTTTCAAGCCACTGGGTCTGAGACTCAAGTGTGTAGTTGGCCAGAGTGTGATCCAGCCACCTCAACATGCCACCTGTTGGCCCCCAGATTATAAAAATACACTTATTTACTTTGGTTCTCTAGTGGTTTTATTACTTTTTATTTGGCTTTATTCTTTAATTTTATCCTTTCAATTAAATGTTTATACTTCTACTATAAAAACACATTAATAAATTTCTTTAAAATCATCCATTATATTACCATGTTAACTAATTCTTTTTGTACATTCTCCTGTAGTCTTTGTTCACTTGATGAAAAATAATTGCTTCTATTTACTAAAGCATATTATGTAAAACACTTTATAAACATGATCTTTTAACCCGCTCACCCTAAAGATGGATATGATATTCCTGTTTGTTTGTTTGTTTTGAGAGGTTTTTGCTATAGAACATGTACACTCGCCAGAAAGACAGAGAGAGACAGAGAGACAGGAAGCGAGATATCACCCCCCCGGAGGATGGCCATGCCACAATCCCTTCTCCTCCATTCTCCTCGCAGGATCTTGGGCACACATGCACACATGCCCAGCATGAGTTTAAACCACCAGGTCCAGGACTCGAACTGCGGTCGACTACATGGGAGTCCAGCAACATAGCTATTACGCTAACTGCTGGTCCCAATATTCCCATTTTTTAAGAGAACTCTGAGACTCAAATGTTCAAAATTTGTCAAGATTAGGTTGCTGGGGCCAGTAGAGGGAGTAGCAGCTACATCACTGGACTCCCACATGCTGACCACGGTTTGAATCCCAGACCTGGTGGCTTGAGACTCATGCCAGGCATGTATGCATGCGTACCCAAGATCCCAAGAAGAGAAAGGATTGCAGTGTGGCCATCCCCACTGGGACGTGATTTCTCACTTTCCCTCTCATCGCCTGTTTCTCTGTCTCCAGGGATTGCATGTAGCCTAATGCAAAAACCTCTTAAAAAAAAAAAAAAAAAAAGTTTGTTTGCTAGGTAGTAGCCATTTGAACATAAGTAACATCTACATATATATGTGTAGTATAAAATAATTTGCATTCTGCTTGTTTAATGTTACAAATCACAAATAGTTGTAACTTCTTGTCTTGTAGATTAGTAGTTGCTACAAGTTACAACTACTTGCGATATGTAACATGTTTATTTCTAAGAGCCATAATGATTTTTATAACATTATTTAACACGGCAACACACTACAATTTAGTTAACCATTTCCCATTACTGAAAGTCTGAAATTCTTCCTGATTTTTCACTGTTACATAACCATGGTCTGGGGTCAAATGATGAGAACATTTTTTGGTGTGGCTGTTATTATGTTATGCTAGGTTGCCCTCCAAAAATTCACCTGCCAGACTGCTAGCATGGCACTGACTTTTGCACAAACTCATTAATGTCTTAAAATTAGATTTTTAGGGCCAGTAGCTGGCATGGTGGCTGGAATGCTGGACTCCCACAAGGCCAATCACAGTTTGAGTCCCACACATGGCAGCTTGCTATCTCACTTTCCATCTCTCTCCTTCTCTTTCTGGTGAGTTAAAATAATACTAATAAATAAATAAAATAAAATTCATAATTCTAAAAAATTTTTTTTCTCTTTTTTTTTTTTGGAGAGGTTTTCGCTATAGGGGGCGTGCGCTCGCCAGACAGAGAGAGAGAGACATTGAGACAGAAAACGAGAAATCACTCCCCAGGGGGGATGGTAATGCCACAATCCCTTCTCCTCCATTCTCCTCTCGGGATCTTGGGCACACACACACACGTGTCCAGTGTGAGTTTTAAGCCACCAGGTCCGGGACTCAAACCGCGGTCAGCTACGTGGGAGTCCAGCGACATAGCCATTACGCTAACTGCTGGTTCCCAAAAATTAATTTTAAGCTTTCTGAAGAATTATTTTTCTTTCTTGTATAATGCAGGCTTAAAAAAACTAAAATTTTAAAAAGATTTATTTTGGAGCTGGCAGACTGCATAGTGGTTAAAGGTGCTGGATTCCCACATGGCTGACCATGGTTCAAGTCCCAGACCTGGTGGCTTGCTTTCTCACTTTCCCTTTCTTGCTCTCTCTCTCTTTCTGTCTGGTCAAATTAAAAAATAATGATAACAAATGGAATTAAATAAAAATAAATAATTTTTTTAAAAAAGATTTATTTTTCTTTCTTCCTTTTTGTTAGAGAATGGACGCATATGCTTGCCAGAAAGAAAGAGAGGGAGAAGGAGAAAGCACCCCTTGATGAGGCTTAGTAACAACACAATCCCTTTTCCCTTCTCCATCTTGTTGGGATTTGGGGCATGTTTTTCTAGCCACCAGGACCAGGGTTTGAACCATGAGGTCAGCGTGTGGGATCTATTCAATAGCGTCCTTAACTACCAGGCCATGAGGCTGGTTCTCTGCTTTTGTTTGTTTGTTTGTTTGTTTTTAAAGTTTATTTACTTAGACAAGGAGAGTTGAACAGATTGGGACCTTCCCCAGTTCACACACACGCACGCAGACATGAGGTCTTGCCAAGCCACAGTTCTCCCAGCCGTCCTCCAGCCATCTAAGATCGCAGGCACCCAGGGTTGTTTAGGTCGACGTGAGATCCAACCCTGGACCTTCTCATATGGATCCAGTACTGCACCACATCACCCTATTGTCTGCACCACCAGGGCTCTGCCCAGAATAGAAATTTTGTAGTGCAACTCCTTTATTTCAAAATGAATAAAGTGAAACCTGAAATTATATGACTTGGCTGTATTCGTCTGCCTGGTCCCGTAAGAACCAGCCACTCAAATTGTCTGTATTATCCACATAAACATGTCTACTCTGTACATATGCAGTGAGGACCCCATAGCCTCCCCATTACACAAAACACTGGAAATTTCACTTTCAAATTTCTCAATACAAATTGATTAGACATTAACTTGCCCTCTGGTTTTGACACTAGTTATGATTCTGGTTTAATTTTAAGCTCTTCTCAGAAGAAATAATTCTTCAAGGTAATTTAAGATTTGAAACTTCCAGGGGGTGGGGCAGGGAATGGCTAAACAAAGCACAAGATTTACAATAAGCACTGTTTTTCTTTGTTAAAGCCAGCAGGTGGCATGGTGGTTACAGTGCTGGACTCCCATATGGCTGAACAGTTAGAGTCCTGGATCTGGCAGTTTGAAAATCATGCTGAGCATTATGTGCATGCATGCCCAAAATCCCAGGAGGAGAATAGAGGAGAAGGGACTGCAGTGAAGTGCAGTGCACTTCCCTCTGGGGAGTGATTTCCCACTTTCCATGTCAAGGCTAGAAGGATCCTAGAATTCTTTGGAGTTATAACCATCTCATGTAACAGAGTAGAAAATGAAATCCTAGAGGGATAAAGTGATTTGTCCAAGGTGACACTAAATGGTAATAAAAGGATGTCATTATTTAGTCCACAAGACTAGAAAGATAATTGTGCAAATATGAGTAGATGCAATGCTTCAAGATATTCCAGCTTTCATGCATTTTAATTATTTTATCATCACCACTAATAAGTTGCCTAGCACACGTTAATGAAATCTGGGGGAGGTAATATGAAATTTTAATATCACATGAAAACTTGTCTCCACTTTGGAGAATTTAGTTAACAGCAAAAGAATAAAAGACCAAAGAAATTCATATCACATATTACAATATTGGGTTCATGCATTTGCCAGAGAGACAGAGAGAGGGAGAGACAGGGAAAGTGAGAAATCACCCCCTTCCCCAAAGAGGATGGCCATGCCACACTCCCTTGTCTTCCATTCTCTTGAGATTTTAAGCACGGATGCACACATGCCCCGTTTGATTTTCAAGCTGCCAAGTACAGGACTTGAATGACTCAGTCAGTTATGTGGGATCCAGCCACCCTAACCCCCATGCCACCTACTGGCCCATAAATTAATTTTTCAAGTGCATATGAAAAAAAAAATATATATATATATTACATATTAGAAGTTTATTTATCCTGTAAGCTTAACAGAAAAAAAATGATTTGGGTACCAGGCAATGTTGCAGAAGTAAAATAGGATGCGTGAGGCAGTCTCACCGGGAGGCTCTCCATTCCGGTCTGGACACCTGCCTGAGTATACTGGGCACACTCTTGCCCATGATCTAGGGCTAGATGAAAGCTGATCACCCCCACCCTGTTGGGAGTGCTGCTGTCTCTCTCTTTCTCATTCACAAAAGAAGTAAATATAACTTAATTTTAAAAAGAAAACAGATTTTGAAGTGGACTTAAAGAATGGATCATGAGGGACCAGCAGTTAGCGTAATCGCTATGTCGCTGGATTCCCATGTAGTCGACCGCGGTTTGCGTCCCAGACCCGGTAGCTTAAAACTCATGCTGGGCGTGTGTGTGTGCGTGCCTAAGATCCCGAGAGGAGAATGGAGGAGAAGGGATTGCAGCGTGGCCATCCCCCCGGGGGGGGGAAGGGATTTCTCGCTTTCTATCTCTCTGTCTCTCTGTCTGGTGAGCACATGCGCCCTATAGCAAAAACCTCTCCAAAAAAAAAAAAGAATGGATCATGATGTCAAGGTAAGAGGTCACAACCAGCATTTTTTAAAAATGCAAAGTATAGAAATGCAAGAAAAATGGTACATGGAAGAGTTAACTACTATTCTACAAAACTTTCATTTAAATTATTTCTGTGTTCCCTGGATTGAAATGTAAAATATATTTTTTTTCTTTTACTGTGGAGGCACTTTGCATGAAAATCAGTTTTAAAATAGTATTATATAAGTGGGGCCAGCAGGTGGCATGGTGGTTAAGGGCACTGGACTCCTATATGGCTGACTGCAGTTAGAGTCCTGGACCTGGCAGCTTGCTTTCTCATTTTCTCTCTTTCTTTCTCTCTCACTCTGTCCCTCTCTGGTCAAATTAAAATAAATAAAAAGTTAAATGAAATAATTCTTTAAAAATTATATAAGGAACAGAAGCAATAAATAGATGCTCTAGTACATCATCGTTTATATAAAAACTAAAAAAATGTTTGGCTATAATAGTGCATGAATGCAGGAGAAAGTATATGAGAAGTTATTTTAGTATGGAGAGAACAAAGGAGAACACAGCAAGATCAATTTTAGTGTTAAATTCTCAATGCTGATCACAATGCACTTAAACACTTACGGAATGAAAGAAGGAATAATTATAGAGTTACTGAAGTATAGGAGACTTAACTACAGAAAAACATAATCAAAAACATGCATGAAAAAAATATTTTAGAGGGACCAGCAGGTGACATGGTTCTTGGGGTGCTGGACCAACACGGCAGACTGTGGTTCGAGTTCTGGGCCCGAAGGCTTGAAACTCATGCCAGGCACAAGTGCGTGCATGCCCAAAATCCTAAGAGAAGAATAGAGGAGAAGGGACAGCAGTGTGGCCATCTCCCCTGGGAGGAGGGAGGGGGTGATTTCTCACTTTTCCTCTCTCTGTCACTCTCTGTCTCTCCAGCAAGTGCACACCCTCTATAGCAAAAATCTCTCTTAAAAAATGTTTTTAAATATATATACGTACATTTTAGAGTATCAGAAAAATGAAAAACTGAAGGGCATTTTATAAATATATATGTGCATGTATATACATATATGTACGCAAATAAAGATATGCACACATATATAAATGTACATGCACGCATAATCAGATATATACATATTCCAAACTTTTATACCTATTTAGGAGCTTGCTGGCACATACGGATATGGGTAAAACTGAGAGTATAGTCAAATCTGATTAAAGTATTTCTTCGCAGTCCTACAGTGAGCAAGGGAAAGAAGTAAAAGGGCCCACACAGTCGAATGGATGAAAGACAGATTGTACAGACCTGTTTTCATACTGCTCTCTAGCAGAAGCATCCCAAGCTCATACCCTCTGACTAGCTATGTTTAGGAGGCTCAAACACAACACAATGTGACTATGGACTTGAGAGTGCGAGTGTGCACAGGATGGAAGGGGAAGCAGCACGTGCCTGCGAGTCCATTGAACACAGTTGTTTGGCGTATACTTCATATCAAGGAAACAAATAAAATAGTTTCTGTGTTTCCCCACCTTCTTTCTCCCAGAACCAATGGAGAACGAACTAAAGAAAATTTCATGACAATAAATAAAACCAGCTGTTTATTCAGGACATTGGAGCGCCATCAAGATTAGGGTGACAATAAAGCGCACCCGGGACCTTTGCTCAAAGCCGGAGTGGGACTGAAGGCGGGAGAACCAACCCGCAGCTCCGCCTCCCGCGTTCCTCACCATACACATTGCCTCTTCCATCCACTTTTCGATCTCCTCCGCGGACACCGAGCACGCGCTGCCTGGAGCCTGTGTGGACGCTGCCTTCGCTTCCATTCTGCACCCCGCCAAAGCTCAAGACCTGAGACCGGAAGAGCAGGAGCGGGAGCAGCGGAACTCTGAGGAAGCGGACCGTTATTTCCGAGGGAAGTAATATCGCAAGGCACCCGGGAACGATTTCTGGACGGACCTGGGCCTCCCGGATCAGTGAGCTGTGGCGGCGGCTCCGTGGCGGCGGCGGAAAGCGCAGTTGCTCTGCTGTAGTCCACGCCCCCTTCCCGCTCCGGTGACAGTGTTCACCGAAAGTCGCGTTTGTGATTTCTGGTGAGCATCAAGCAGGACGTCGGCGTTCCTGTCGGGTCTTCCGGGCCCGGTGACGACGAATCAGTGTCCCGGTGAACCAGCTTCTCACCCCTACGCAGCACACACTCCAGGGCCTGAAGATGCTGAGATCTATGTGGAATTTTCTGAAACGTCACAAAAAGAAATGCATCTTCCTGGGCACGGTCCTCGGAGGTGGGTGACAACATGCTTGCAAAGGGGCATTGGGAGAGAAGTGATTTGCTTCTAAAATAGGGAGGAGGCTGGGCGATCCAAGTCTGGGATTTGTAGAGGGGATTTGTTCAACCATCGGATGAGAAGGGATGCAACCTCCAAAATTCGCTCTCTACAATTAGAAAATGTGTCTGTGTCCTTTGCCCTATTACTGCTCTCAACTCTGTTCCTCGCCCCCCCCCCCTTATTTTTCCTTACGGACCT
>NW_006199342.1:133151-164422 GCF_000334495.1 Tupaia belangeri chinensis
CCGTGGCCGCGCAGGAAACCTCAGTTGCTCTGCTGTAGTCCACGCCCCCTTCCCGCTCCGGTGACAGTGTTCACCGAAAGTCGCGTTTGTGATTTCTGGTGAGCATCAAGCAGGACGTCGGCGTTCCTGTCGGGTCTTCCGGGCCCGGTGACGACGAATCAGTGTCCCGGTGAACCAGCTTCTCACCCCTACGCAGCACACACTCCAGGGCCTGAAGATGCTGAGATCTATGTGGAATTTTCTGAAACGTCACAAAAAGAAATGCATCTTCCTGGGCACGGTCCTCGGAGGTGGGTGACAACATGCTTGCAAAGGGGCATTGGGAGAGAAGTGATTTGCTTCTAAAATAGGGAGGAGGCTGGGCGATCCAAGTCTGGGATTTGTAGAGGGGATTTGTTCAACCATCGGATGAGAAGGGATGCAACCTCCAAAATTCGCTCTCTACAATTAGAAAATGTGTCTGTGTCCTTTGCCCTATTACTGCTCTCAACTCTGTTCCTCGCCCCCCCCCCCTTATTTTTCCTTACGGACCTTGGGAGAACCCACCAGGAGTTTTTGTTTCAAGGCACATGTTTCTAAAATGGTCTTCTGTTGCTTTCCCGTGAAAGTCTTCATGTCTGCGTGACAGTCTAGGGACTTTGGCTTTCACCCATCTCAGGAGTTTCATAATAGTTTAGGAGACTTTACTTAAAGGCAACCCGTCAGATAGTGTTTACAGTTCATTTGAATTTTTGAAAATAGCATAATTGTATGAAGGACTGGAAGATACAGACTAGGCAAGGAAAAACAAGCCAATATATTAGATGTGTTTCTGCCATGAGAAAAATGCTGTGGGGTGTTGTGTGATCTTCCCAGGCAACTTCAAGGCTGGGATCATTGCCCATCTAGCTGAAATAACTGAGTTGCACAAGCTGAGAGGAGATTTAGAAATAAAGGAGATCAAAATCTTGAGACTTTTTTCTCACACGACTCTCCTGTCATAATAGTCAAGAATTTGAATAAGACAATTAAAAACCTTGCAAATTATAGGAGAAAGAAATCTAGAACTTGAAAAGAGAATTTGTGGAACTCAAGTTTTTGAGAAACGTTCCTATCACCAGCTGCACATTTTGGTTACAGAAGTACTTAAAAGTCAAGAGTAGAAGTTTCTCAAAGAATTTGCTAGCTTACTTTTACCATTAGACTGTATCCTGTTATACCCAGAAAGTTTGAGATCAACAATACCCTTAGCGTCAGTAATTTAGATTTATTGATACTCGAACGTTTCTGACAAGATTCTTGTTGATTAGGCCAGGAGAGTATTCTGAGTGTCTCTGAGGTCTATCACAAATCAATAATAAGTATATGTTAACTTTGATCACATATCTTGAGGAATTCTTTCTAAATAAAATGTATTTTCACTAAGGTATATTTAAATTAAACTAGGACTACTGGCTTTTGTTGCAAAAGCTAAAGATACATATATATATATATGCAGTGAAAAAAATGTAAATACAAATAATTTTTTCTCTACCAAAAGAATGCTATCTTGTTGGTACCCTCAGAAGGAATAGCATCTGTCTTCAGGTTTATGGAGCAACCTAATGGTAGATTTGATATAATAACAGGAAAAGCAAAAAGATTATACCTAAGAGATAGTTACTGATTTAAGCAAAATTAAGAGCTATGAAGAAAAAGATTAGAGTTTGGTGACTCTGATTGGCATTTCTTTTTTAAAGTTTTTTCTTTATTTCTTTCATGAGTCAGACAGACAGCATTCCCAACAGAGTCCCAGCTCTGCAATTCTCCCTTAACCTTAGCCAGCCCAGATTGTAGGCATGCATGTGCCTAGCATACTCAGGGAGATTTCCTAATGCAAACTTAGAACCTTCCTATGTGGGTTAGCCTTGAAAAATGTCACCTTTTACCTCTACACCACCATCCAATCCTGATTGCCATTCGTTTGAGCCTCATGTTCTATCCGCTTCAGGGAAATGGAGGCACAGTAGATATCATTTAATCTGAGAAATATTTATGAAGTGTCTGTAGTACTGAAATAATATGATTGGAGATTTAAACAATTTATAGATTTTTTTAAATAGCAATAGCCACCATTTTTTGTATACCTACTGTATTGAGCATTGTGCTAAATTCTTTCTCCACTGGGGATGACATCAGAGCAGTATCAAAAATGTGGCAACTAGAGCCCTAAGATTTTGAGAAAATTGCTTAGGGTCTCAGAGTTAGTAACAGGGAAGCTGAAATTCAAACCCAGATATATTAGACTCCAAAGTACATTCTTTTTCCACACTGAACTATTGTGCCTACCTGGACTTTACTGTTCAATGGGAAGTAAAACAACTAGAAAAATAATTAAAATATAAAACCATAAGAAAGACAAAGCAAATGCTGTATAGACCAAACTGGTAAATAGCATTTGCAGTTATAAGGAAGACCTTCGTGGAAGAAGGGGCATATTTTGACAGGCTTGAAAGCTGGATAGTAATCAACATGCCTGCCCAAAGAAGTGTGGCCATTCAGTGCTTGGTGGGGGCAGGGAGAAACTAAATAAAGCTGAGTGGCACACCTTTTTAAGTAAGAATTTCTATTTTCCTAAATTTTGAATGAATACCTGCTTTACACCACTTTGCACAATTTGACCATTTTGTGGAAAGACTGGAGCAGTGGCTTTTAAAGTTTTTGATCTGAAGTCTCCTTTATATATATATATATATATATATATATATATGCCTGGCATGAGTTTAAGCCACCAGGTCTAGGACTCAAACTGTGGTCAACTACATGGGAGTCCAGCGATATAGCGATGGTCCCTGAAGTCTTCTTTGTACTCTTAAAAATTAAGGACCCTTGGGGCTAGCAGGTGGCATCATGGTTAAGGTCCAGGACTCCCACTTGGCAGTCTGTCATTTGAATTCCAGACCTAGTGGCTTGAAAATCATGCTGAGTGTATGTGCATGCATGTCCAAAATCCTAACAGGAGACTGGAGGAGAAGGGATTGTGGTATAGCCATTCCCACTGAGGGGTGATTTCTCACTTTCTCTTTCTCTGTCTTTATCTCCTCCCTATGGCAAAACAAAACAAAAAAACCCTAAAGAACTTTCTAAATTTTGTCTCTATTAATAGTTATCATATTTGAAATTAAAACCAAGAAATTCTAGAAATACTTATTCATTTTAAAATAATAGTAATAAACCCACTCAATATTAATATAATAACATTTTCAAAATAATAAGAGTGGCTTTTTTTTTTTTTTTTTTTCTTTTTTTTTTTTTTACATTTTGCAAATATTTTTAATGTTTGGTAGGAAGAAAACTGGATTTCTTTATCTGTTTTTGGAATCAATCATGATAACACATATTCATGTCACCTTTAGGGTATTCCACTGTACACTAATGAGAATGAATATGAAAAAGGCAAATAATATTTTAGTATTATTACAAAAGTAACAGTTTTGACCTCACAGATCCTCTGAAAGAGTCTTGAAAACCCCTTAGTGGTATCCAGGACACATTTTGAGAACTTTTGCACTAAAGGAAGTGTTACACCATGGAGAGCAACTGGATTCACGTTTATTGGGTTGCTGATTTCTAAAAAGCACAGAACATTGACTTATGAGTTATATCTTAAATCCTGACATCTCTGGCCTCTTCACATTTTTCATTTATTCATTCTGTCATCGACAAACATTTGAATGAGAGTAAGTGCCTACCCTCACTGTACAGGGATCTGGGTATAGAAAGGAATAAGGCACAATTCCTGACTTAGAGGAAAGAGGAATGCAGGGTGCAGTCCAGAAAGCAGAAATGGAGATAAACAGAAGGAGTGTGATAATAGTATAGTACCAAAATAGGACAGGGTGCTGTGGGAGTGGAGACAATAGACACATTTGTTGATGTCTGGCAAAGCTTCAGAAAGGAGGAACTTTCGCTTGAGTTAAGTTGTAAAGCTAGAAAAAGAGATGGGGCACAGCAAAAACAGGGGCCATTAACAGATTCAGAGATTACTTTTGAATCAAAGTGTATTTCATGATTGCTTAGCAAATGAGAAATGACAAAAGACGAGTTTGGAGAAGTAGCTGTAGTACACACATTATGAAGGCTTTCCTTATTAAGCTGTTCTACGCAAGTTGGACATTATCCTTTGGATCATGTTTCTCAAACTCAGTATGGATAAAAGTCACTTAAGGAGCTTAATACAAACCTAAAACCTTATTTCCCAGATTCCGACTCACTAGATTTAAAGTCAGTTCAAGAATTCTTAACTCATTCAGCAAAGATTTATTCAGTTCCAACTGAGTATCACTCAGGAGTTTTAGGTATTGGAGACAGACCATAATATAAAACATTTTGGAATGTTGTTAAGGAATGTCCTCAATGGCTACATTTGTAATACATCCACCAAGTAATTTGGATGTAAATGGAACACGTAATCCATATTAAGAAGTGATGGCAAGATGCTGAAAAATTCTAAACATAAAAATTATGTAGTCAGATTTATGTTTAGAAAATTGCTTTGCATATAAACTTATATGCAAATTATATGCCTTGCATATAATTCATTATTAGAAGGGTGTAAGACTACAAACAGAAGAGTTAGGGAGCTACCTAAACAGCTTAAGAGCATTACTAATATTCAGGCTCTAAATAACAACCATGGTAATGGGTTGTTAAAAGGTAGCAAGATTTAGAAAATATTTCAAAAATAGAATCAGAGTAGCAGATTTTGATCTGTTAGAATGGGAACAGTGTTATTTTCCAACTCTAGCTGAAATTTTTAGCCTAATGAGATAATTACATTGCAAGGATTTCTATCCAGAAAGAAAAATCTAAGATAGGACTTTAAAATAATTGAATTTGGAAAAACTAAAAGATATTTTGTTTTGCCACAGTGTTCTGAAGGGAACCCTCAGAAACATTTTACATTATTTTTTAAGGTATTTATAGTAAATGTTTTCATTATTCATAAATAAAACCATAGCTACAAAGCAAAAGTAAAGCTTATATAATTCCAGTCTTTTACATTTTAGAGAATGAAATTTAGATTCAGAGAAAGAAAAGGACTTTCTCAAAAGTCAGCTCATTAGTTGATATCAGAGCCATCAGTATCTCCTGTCTTCAGGCCAGAATTCAGACTGCCAGTCAAGTGCATAGTTATCCTGTTTCATATTTTAGCTAGCGAATTCTCTGCCCCATTCTTTTATTCCTGGAAAGACAAATCTGACAAAATCAGGCTTTACGAATTTGGGGTAGGAACTCACTTCATTGTTAAGAAAAGCAACAGGTTGTATGATTTTAGCTTACTTCCGTGAATTTGTGAGGACTGCTATCACAAAGTGTCACAAACTGGATGGCATAAGCCATAGAAATTGATATCACAGTTCTGAAAGTTCAAAGTCCAAGATCGCAGTGTGAGCAGGGTCCATTCCTCCTGCGGGGTGTAAGGGATAACGTTCCAGGCATCGCTCCTTGGCTTATAGGCAGCCGTTGCCTGTGTCTTGGTAGCATCTTGCCTCTTTATGTGCGTATGCAGATGTGTGTCAGTATACGTTTCTGTGTCCAGATGTTCTCATCTATAAGGATGTCAGTCAGTCATATTGGGTTAGGACCTTCCCATATGACCTCACTTTAACTTGATTATCTCTGTAGAGTACCTATCTCTAAATACCGCCACATTCTGAGGTACTAGGCTATCAATAGATGACTTTTGCAGGTATCACAATTCAATCTGTAACAGTTCTTTTTTAGCTTTAGATAAATATACACTTATTAAATAGTTCCTAAATTTTTTTTTTATTAACATTTTTTGAGAATCTGATGAGAGAAGGTCCACTGACCTTCTTCCTAGGAAAACACATATATAAACAAACTTACTATTATCCCAGAAAAAAATTTTGGCTATGCAAATGGAGTCATTTCAGTGCTTCATTTTATAATGTAATTTGAGAAGTAATAATTTTATGGTTAACTGTCCATAATCTGTGATACAAATAAGATACAGTTTATTCAGAATTAGTTGTTATGTCAAGGGTTGCCTGTCAAGGAGTTATTCTGCGAAATAAAAGTCAATTTCTTCATTTTTTTTTTTTTCAAGTTTCTTTCATGGCAAATACACAGAGATATAGAGATAAACATTCTCAACAGGTTATCAGCCGTGATCCACCCAAGGCCTTTCCCAGATAGCCAGGGTCACAGGCACATGCAGACACATGCACCATGCACAGGTCAACCTAGGAACTAAACCCCAAAGCTCATATGGCTTCCAGTGTTGAAGAGAGTTGTGTTACCACTGTGCCACCATGGCTACACCGACTTCTTCATTTTGCTGGTATTATGGCACTATCATCAGTTTTTTTAAGTTGTATTACAGGGCAAGTAGCCATAATGCCACTCACACATACTTTTATTCTCTAAACATGAGTATAATACATTTATTTGCATACAGTCAGCAACAGCAGTGCAAGATAGCAACCACATATTTTATTTCTAATTGCTTTTAGCACATACCCTTTAACTGAACTATGATTTTTAAGAACATATAATATCAGTTCACCTACAACACCTGTATTAGTGAAAATAACTCAGGATATGTGTTTGCTCAGTACTTCCTAGAGGGCTGCTCCCTTCCATCCTTTGACAGACAGACCAAAACCAGCTATTTAGGTCATGCACAATTCTTAATACACAGAGATATAGAGATAAACATTCTCAACAGGTTATCAGCCGTGATCCACCCAAGGCCTTTCCCAGATAGCCAGGGTCACAGGCACATGCAGACACATGCACCATGCACAGGTCAACCTAGGAACTAAACCCCAAAGCTCATATGGCTTCCAGTGTTGAAGAGAGTTGTGTTACCACTGTGCCACCATGGCTACACCGACTTCTTCATTTTGCTGGTATTATGGCACTATCATCAGTTTTTTTAAGTTGTATTACAGGGCAAGTAGCCATAATGCCACTCACACATACTTTTATTCTCTAAACATGAGTATAATACATTTATTTGCATACAGTCAGCAACAGCAGTGCAAGATAGCAACCACATATTTTATTTCTAATTGCTTTTAGCACATACCCTTTAACTGAACTATGATTTTTAAGAACATATAATATCAGTTCACCTACAACACCTGTATTAGTGAAAATAACTCAGGATATGTGTTTGCTCAGTACTTCCTAGAGGGCTGCTCCCTTCCATCCTTTGACAGACAGACCAAAACCAGCTATTTAGGTCATGCACAATTCTTAGGTTCTTTCTGGAGATATTGGGGGCCTTAGACAGTTGGAAGTAGGTGAAGATTAGTTATTCAGAGCCTTGCTGTCAGGTTATAATGAAACTATGTGCAAAAACGTCTTTTAGCAAGCAGTGTTGAAATAGTAACACAGCCTATTTTATAAGCTCACTAAAGTCCCACTGTTCTGTCTTCTTTTTGGTGCTACCACAGGACCATGTATTTAGGTGAAGTAAATACAACAGTATTGTAGCTGTAGGATTCTGCTAGCCATCTGGTTTCTTCACTTGACTGAGAATCCTCCAGATGAGGAACCAAGGATCACATATTTCTAAGAGTGAAGGACTTGCTAGGTTCTTATATTCTTATTCATATGACTATTCCCAGACTGTTTTAGCCAATCCAGTAGCTTGAACACCACTAATTTAATCTATGAAAATACACTTATGATATATGGTGATTAACCAAATATTTGGTGCTGGTCAGAAATAAAAGTTGAAATGCTTAAGCCTGGGAATGTGGCTTTTGATCAAAACATTCACTAACTACACTGTACAGTTCACAGTCCTAGTTAAGACAACTGGCTGTCTTCAGGTGTAGACCACTATGTACATGTTTATATCATTACTGTTTGTGCTGAATATATCCCATTGCAAGCTATGTGACACCCCATGGTATTGTGATTTAGGAATTCTTATGCCCTCTTTCCAGGCCTTTTCCAATTAAGTTCCTAGTTTTTAGAGGCTCTAAGGTTCATTTTTCTCTCCTTTTCTCAGAAAGTAAGCTTTAAAAAAAAAAAAATACATGGAAGGATAAATAGATGTTGACCTAACTATGTAGCTAGCTTTCTTTCTTTCTTTTTTTTTTTTTTTTGAGAAGTTTTTGCTATAGGGTACGTGTGCTCGCCAGACAGACAGAGAGAGACAGAGAGATAGAAAGCGAGAAATCACCCCCCAGGGGAGATGGCCACGCTGTAATCCCTTCTCCTCCATTCTCCTCTTGGGATCTTGGACACACACACACACGTGGCCAGCGTGAGTTTAAGCCACCAGGTCCAGGACGCGAACCGTGGTCGACTACGTGGGAGTCCAGCAACATAGCCATTACGCTAACTGCTGGTCCCTATGTAGCTTTCTTTCATTCTTCTTTTTAAAATTTATTTATTTGTTTATTTATTTATTTTTAGTATTTTTTGTTTATTAGAAAAAATACAGAGGGCTCCCATAGCCTAGTGGATAAGGGAGCTAGATCCCACCTTGCTGACCATGGTCATGGTTCAAATCCTGGCACCAAAGGATTGAGAAATAGGGCAGGCATGCCCAAACTTTTAACAGGATAGAGAAATGGAGGAGAAAGTATTGTAGCGTGACCATGCCCCACTGGGGCTACCGTCTTCCTCCTTTGTCTAGTTCTCTGTCTTTGGTGAACACATACACCCTCTGCTGATTAAAGGAAAGAAAGGAAAAAATTATGGAAACTATAGAGAAGCAAAGAGAAGGAAAAATCATCTATGTTATCTTACTAATTCAGCAATGTTTCTTATATATTAGAAATTAAAAACCCTAGGCCAGCAAGTAGTATAGAGATTAAGATGACTGGATCCCACATGGCCAGTGTCACAGTTTGAGTCCTGAACTCAGCAGCTTGAAAAATACACTGGGCATGTATGCCAAAATCCTAAGAGGAGAATGAAGGAGGAGGGATTGCATGTGGAGCCCCCCACCCTCGCCCTGGGAGGGGTAATTTTTCACTTTCTCTCTCTCTCTCTCTCTTACTCATGAGCACACATGCCCTATTGCAGAAACTAAAAAAAAAAAAAAAAAAAAAAAAAAAAAAAAAAAAATAAATGAAAAATCCATCCCTTTTTTTGGTATCTATTTTCATTAAAAAAACAAAAAAATTTCTGGGATCTTATTATCTAAGAATATTACATGGGTATTTCCTTGAGTCATTAACTATTAAGCAGTGTGGTTTTTAATTCCTGCATAGGATTCCATTACATGGCTAGACCATAATGTATGTAAACAATTTCCTGTTGCTGGACATTTAGAATATCTCCAGTTCACTATTAAGAGCACTGCCCAACTTTTTAGATTTAATCCTTTCTGCTTCTTCAGATCTAGTCCTTATGTGTCCATCATTTCTTCTGTCATTAGCTGTTATAATGTTAATCTTCTCCTTTTCTTTAATTAGTCTAGTTTTTTTCTTTTTTTTAATTTGCTACAGGATGGTGCATTCCTGGAGAGAGTCAGAAAGAGAAAATGAGAAAGCATCCCCCAGGAGCATAGCCATGCCGCAATACCTTCTCTTTCATTCTCATTTTAGGATTTTGGGGCACACATGCAGACACACCCAATGTGTTTTTCAGGCTGCCTGGTCTGGGACTGGCCCACAGCCAGCCATGTGCAATCCAGCTTTCTTCTTTTTTTTTGTTTTTTTTGAGAGAGAGATTTTTGCTATAGGGCGCGTGCGCTCGCCAGACAGACAGAGAGAGACATAGAGACAGAAAGCGAGAAATCACCCCCCAGGGGGGATGGTCACGCCGCAATCCCTTCTCCTCCATTCTCCTCTCGAGATCATGGGCACGCACGCACACGCGCCCGGCGTGAGTTTTAAGCCACCGGGTCCGGGACGCGAACCGCGGTCGACTACGTGGGAGTCCAGCGACATAGCCATTACGCTAACTGCTGGTTCCCTGCAATCCAGCTTTCTTAACCACCACACTACCACCAACCTTCTTTAAAGAGATTAGTCTTTCACAGTTCTTTAGTTTAAGTTTTTAAGAAGTTGTAATTTTTCTTTTAATTGCCAGAGGATATGTGTATTCCCCAAAGAAAGAGAAACAGAGAAAACAGCCCCCCCCCACCATGGGGCCTGGTCCTGCTGCAGTCGCATCTTCCACATTTCTGCATCTTGTCTGGATTTGAGGCATGCCCACATGTGTGTCTAGCATGTTTTTCAAGTTTGAGATTCAAACCGATACAGCTCCCTTAACCACTAGGCTACAGAATGACCCCAAAATTGTAATTTTTTTGCCCTTCACTCATATAAGCCTTGTAACTGAGTAAAGGAGGTTAAAAATATTGTTTGGGTTTTTTTGCATTTTAATTACCATACTAGTTTGTTTTGTTTTTGTTTTTAAATGATTTTAGGAGTCTATATCCTGGGAAAATATGGACAAAAGAAAATCAGAGAAATACAAGAAAGAGAAGCTGCAGAATATATTGCCCAGGCACGACGACAATATCATTTTGAAAGTAACCAAAGGACTTGCAACATGACAGGTAAGACAAAGAGAAATATTTATACAGTTGTTTGATCATTTGTATTAATTTGTATACCTCAAGGATCAAATTTAGAGGAAAAGGCAGAGAAAAAGTAATAAATCTAGCAAGTATTTGTATTACTTAGCTGAATTACCTCATTTTATTATGAATTTTAATAATATAAATCAATATAAATACTTTTTCATTTACATTATTTTTTCAGGAAATATTTGGTGCCCAGCACTGGGAAAGCAGGAGATAACAATTTGGAAAAATAATAATAATAATAAAATCCCTAACCTTTGGAGTTTATATTCTAATGAGAGAAAAAAATGATAAACAGCAAATAAATAACTTTGGGCAGTAATAGCTGCTATAAGGACAATAAAGCTGTGAAAGGGGTGGGAATGCACTTTAAGACAGAGCAGTCAGGAGGGTCAGGCTTCTTTGAGAAGGTGACGTTTGAGAAGAACCAAAGTGATTTGATGGAGGGAGCCATGCAAGATACCAGAGGTGGGAACAAGGATGGGACAAGCAAAAAGCCATGAAACCAGAGCAGAATGAGCACTTAGAGTGTGATCGGAGACAAGGCTGCAGAATTGGGCCTGATCCCATTAGGCCTTATGGGCCATGGCACAGTCATAGCTTGTTTAGTACACAGTAGTCAATATAGAGCTGTCGGTCTCCCACAGCAGTATACACCCTGTCGGTGTTTAATGGTTTTAGTGGGTTGTTGGAAAAGTCATGATGCATTTTCGCATAGAAAAACATAGAAAACATGTCACGACTTTTCTAACAGTCCAGTAACTTAACCTTCAAACTAGAGACCTACTGGGAGAATGCCATAGCAAAATTCACCTGCTCCTATTTAAAGAAAAGGTGTCATTGTATTCTAATTGGCATAACTCCTTAAGAATTAGTCCTCATATCCTTGTCAAACCTGTTTCTTGCTTTTTATTGCTTAATGCTTAATCTTTTTTTCTAACATATCTTTCAAGGTTTGTAATTTTGAAATAATTTTTTAAAGTGGATCCTCTTTGTTCAGTTTCTTTGTTAACTTGGCAGAGGGCATGTGTGCTCATCAGAGAGAGACAGAGAGAGGGAGAGAAAATGAAAAAGCACCTTCCCCCCACCCATAAGGGATGATCACGCCACAATTACTTCCCCATTTCTCCCTCCTTTCTGGATTCCAGGCATACACGCTTATATGCCCAGCGTGTGTTTCAAGCCACCAGGTCCAAGACAAACTGCACAGTCAGCCATGTGGGATCTACTATTTCAACCGTCACACCACTGGCGAGCCCCCTTGTTCAACTTTAAAAGAGGAATTTTATTTCAGAGTTGAAAGGACTTTATTATTAGTTTACTTGCCTCGTTTAACTTGAGGCTGAGATCAAAATGATTAAGAGGCACATCCAAGTTACTACTGGGCAATCATTCATTCTATAAAGCAAATAGTAATCATAAATATTATGTATAATGGCAACTCTGATAAGGCATAGTGAGTAAGAGCACAGTTCTGGGGTGAGGCAGATCTCATCCGCTTCCCAATTTGACTGCGTTATCTGTGCACCTTTGAGCCAATCTAAGTCTCAGTTTTTTTCTATGTGATAAGCATCCAAAATCCACTTCATAAACGTTTTTATGAGACTGTGATGAGATAATACATATAAAATGTTTGGTATATAATAAATACTCAATAAATGATAACTTTTTTAGAATTACTTATTCAATTTTATTTATCATTATTATTATTTTTTAATTTGCTAATGGGCACATGTGCTCACCAGAGAGAGAGGGAAAGTGAGAAAGTGAGTCACCAGGTCCAGGACTCGAACTGCGGTCGGCCATGTGGGAAAGCCACCTGCTGACCCGAATGATAGCTTTTTAAAAATTATTTTTAAAAATTGACATTCAGCATTCAAAGTAGTGGTACTGCCAATGATATTTCAATGAATTTTTAGAGACTAGAAATGGTTCATTTATGATGATGACTCAGATTTTCAGACATTGGGAAAAGATAGCTGCGAGGATCTCAAAATACATCTCAGTTTGAAATGGGCCTTGTTATGGTTCTTGTCCTCCAGGAAGCAGATGCTAAGATGAGATTAGATGTGCGTAAGATCTGTTGGGGGAAATTTCTGTGAAGAATAAAAGGGGAAGAAGAGCAGAAGTGTGCAAGGAAAGCTTTTAGACCACAATATATCTGTGAAAGAAGTAGTAGAAGGTAGGAAGGAAGATTAGATAAGAAAAGTCTTAGACTACAGCATAGTTCTAGGAAAGTTAGCAGGCCAGTAGGGAGTGTGCAAGCCATAGGTGTCTGGTTGAATGAGACGAAGCTCTGCCACCAGCTGGGAGCAATGCAGACATGGTAGTGGATCCAGAGAGCTGGCATCTGAGGCTGACAGTTAACTATATACCTCCTGCAAAAGATGTGGGTCACGCATTTCCATGACTGTCAACCCTCAGATGAACAAATAGCCATACACAATTACAATAAAATATGATGATCATTAGGAGCCAAACTGCAGGTTCACTAAAAAACTGCATATTAGCTTTCTGGTATGTATTGATAATGCCACTATAAGTAGTTTGATTGAATTCCTATCCTTTTGGATAAGGTGGATATACAAGAAAAATGAGCACATTTGGATAGATAACAACTAATTTTCTTACCCAAGAAGTTGACACTATCCTGAAAGGCAGTATATACTGAAATGCTTCTGTGTCCTACTCTTTGACTTTATCATTTTCATGATGTTACTAACAACTGAGAAAGGATGCTTGTTAAATTTACACACAACATGATGCTTGGACACATAGCTGATGCCACAAGTGAAGTTTTCATTTAAGTGCTAGTGTGGGATAAATAAATTGTAATGCATTCAAATTTAGGTATACAGACACAAAATTACCCAAGCTTGCTTGGAAGCGAGATGTATGACTAAGGATGGGGAATTCAAGTTGAGCAATGTTGTTATGAATAAGCAGTTATGATATGACTTTTAGAAATACTGGCTTAATTTTAGACTACAATAATAAAGTCTGTGGTTTAGATCAAAGAGTAATAGCATATTCTCAAGCAGGCAGAACATACATCCATTTCTGTCTCATGGTAAGAGTTATGGGGACCAGGGGCAGCACAACAGGATAACTTAATGCCTTGCAAGGCTGACCCACACGAGAAGGTTCTAGGTTCATGTCTGGAGACCCTCCTGAGGAATGCTAGGTATACCATACCCATGTAAGGGCTGGCTGAGGCTGTGAGTGGATCCTAGTGTGAAGAACCTTTTAGGAGTGCTGTGTTTCTCTTTCTTGGTCATGGAAAGATGAATAAATAAGCTTTAAAATAATAGTAAGTGTTAACACTGAGCATTTCCACATGCAAAGAAGCACTGTTCTAAATGTCTTATACATCTCAGTTAATCCTTACAAGATCTCTGTAAAGTAAAGCCTGTATTTCCCTCAATTTACCAGTGAGGAAACTGAGGCTTGGAGAGGGTAAGTAACTTGCTCAGAGTCACATGCATTTAAGGCCAGTGAGGGATTATTTTAGAATTTCTGATTGGACTGGGAATATCTAGCATAGAGATTAGATGGCTAAAGTAAGACGTGAATGATGACGTATTCATCTAAATACAGAAACGTATTTGTTTGGTGTTAATACAGATGGCTAGAAGAGAACAGACTGTACGGTTGAATAGGCTGAAGTGGAATGTAATATAAGCTCTTATCTGTCAGGAGAATTATTTAGAGACTCCTCTCAAATCATGCTGTTTATACCACGATTTTTTTTTTTATTGTCAGAGGGTATGTACACTCATTAGAGAGAGAAAGAAAGCACCTTCCATGGGGCATGGTCACACCACAATCTCTTTTCTTCCATTTTTCAATTACATCCACATTTGGGACATACACTCACATGGCATTATGAAATGCCAATGCATAGGTTTCTAAATTTTTTGTACTAAAATAAACTTGTACTTTAATTTCATTTCTCATTAATTTTTGCAGTTCCTTTATACACCAAGTACACTGAGATAAGCCAGCTTCTACATTAGCTCTAGGCTGTTCATTTATGTGACTTAAATATACGTCTTAAGGAAATATGATAAAGCTACAGAGTACAGCATTGAGTTAAATGTTGAGTAGACTAAAACCTGAATTTGTATAGAAAGACTGGTAATTAGTATGTCTTGCCTTGTCAAGAAGTCATAATCACACTCTAAAGTTTTCCCTTTTAGGATGTGGTGTTTGTGATATTTTGATATGTTTTTAATTTGTTATTGTTACTTACTTAGCATGAAATTCTTTTTAAATTTAAATGTATGCATTGCTCCAGCGTTTTTTATAGTATGCATAAAGCCATAAATAGCTTAAAAATTATATATAATCTTTTTTCCATAGAGTACTATTTCTCATGCTACCTTCATATTATTCCTAGGAGTAACAGGCAAGCAATAGCCATTGGCAAAACCAGAATTGAAATATAGCAACTCTTAATTCCTAGTCTGATGCATTTTTGTTTAGGTTATAATAAATGTTTATTTTTTTTAGTATTTAATAACTTTTTCTAAAATTAGAAATAAAATATGTAATAAAAATTATTACTTAAAATAAAAATGTTTTCTGATTATTTTCATTATACTTAAAGTAAACATTTATTATAAAAATTTTGAAAAGTTAGAAGAGAGAGCAAAATAATTTTCCATAATCCATAGCCCTAAGACCACAGCTGTTAGCATCTGGGAATAATTCTCTCCATTTTTCCTTCCATGTATGCTTCTTTATATTGCTGTGATCATAGTGTATATATAATTTTGTTCATTCAACATAAGCTGATAAATAATTTCTTGATAGATAATAATTTTTATTACTGATAATAATAATGATTTCAATTCTCTATTCCAGAACCTTTTCTCCCAACTCTTGCTAGTTGCTAGCCCCGTCATATTGCCCAACACAATGTGTATTTCTTGGTGAGAGCAATCATATTACTTGTGATCTTTCTTTATTTTCTGTTTGTATTACAGTGCTGTCCATGCTTCCTACATTAAGAGAAGCCTTAATGCAGCAACTCAACTCTGAGAGCCTCACAGCTCTACTAAAAAACAGGTAAATGCAAATAAATCATTTTTTATTTACGCACTGCACTGGAAGCTTGCAGAATGAGTTGACAGGCTTTCCACAAGTTTTTATTTCCTTATTTTTCTTTCTAATGAAAAGTTTGTAATATATAGACTCAAAAAAATATAATAGCTGACTGGCCAGCATGGTGGCATAGCAGTAACACGATGTTCTGAGACACTGGGACACACAGGAAGGTCCCATGTTCATTTTGATAGGTCTCCCTGTGATCTTGGCTAGCTGAGGCTAACAGTGGATTGTGCTGGGTAGAAAGACTTTGTTGGAGGTGCCTGTTTGCTTTTGGTTCTGTTTTTTGTCTGTGCACAGCTCTTTCTCATGGAAGAAATAAATGGATAAACTTTTTTAAAACTTTTTAAAAAAAAAAAACCAACTGATTATATTACTGAATTGATATTTATTTCATCCATTTATTTATGCTCTATCTGTTGTACGAAGCATTTAGGGCAATGATATTTGCATGTATTGTTTTTCATATAAATAGATATAAAAATCCCTTTGACATTATTCAGAAGTTTAATTATTGAGTGCTTATGGAATATGCTTCTGAACAAATGCTATGAAGCTAACAAAGTTATGCTTCTCCCAGAGTTTACAATGTAATAGATAAAGCATGTGAACATACATTATAACTATGATGCATATGAACTGATAATTTAAATTACTAACAAAATGAAATACAAATATAACATGAGCCTAAGTACTAATGCTTGATATTATCATACCAAACACTTTACATATTGACCTTATGTATGGGGTGTGCTATTTGTTGGGGCCTCGCAATTTGGTATGATGCTATGTTAGTTTGAGAAGACTTCCAGAAGGAAATGTCTTCTTATTTTAAAGAACAAGATAGGGTAGGGGGGCATTCACTAAACAGTGTGGCCCCTCTGAAATAATCACTTTTCTTTTAATCATCCTCCAAAAAGCTAGGGAGAAGGGAGTGTTCTGCAAGATGTCTCTGTCCTAGACCCAGTGCTAGGCACATTATATACAAGCTCCCATTCATTTTCGTAATATTTCTGTGAGGCAGAATTATCTTCATTTTGCAATAGAAATTTAGTGCTCAGATAAGTTATATACATAGATGAAAATTCTTTTTGAAAACATCTCCCGTATTCAAAGAATACTTCCCAATTTGTTTGTTTACTTGGAATTTTTTTTAATTTTAATTGAAGTACAGTAAGTACAGACATGTGTCAACAGCAGGGTTATCATCTGGGAAATGTGTTGTTGGGTGATTTTGTCATAGCTTGAACATCACAGAAAGTAGTTACACAAACCTAGATGGTATAACCTACTACGCACCTACGCTGTATGGTATAGAGTATTGCTCCTAGGCTACAAACCTGTACAGCCTGTTACTGTACTGAATGCCATAAACAGTTGCAACACAGTGATATTTGTATATCTAAACATGTCTAAATCCAGAAAATATACAGCAAAAAGATTTTTTTAAAATGGTACACCTGTGTAGGAAACTAACCATGAATAGAGCTTACAGGACTGGAAGTTGCACAGGGTGAGTCCATGAGTGAGTAATGAGTGAATGTGAAGGCCTGAGACATTATCTTACACTGCTGTAGACCTTATAAACACTAGGTACACTAAATTTATAAGAAAATATTTTCTTATAATAAATTAGTTTAGCACTGATATTCCAAAGACTACAGTGTCACTAGCTGATAGGAATTTTTCAGCCGTATTATATTATTTTTTTAAGCTTATTTTTTAGGTACGTTTTTCATGAAAGGAAGACAGAGAGAAAGAGACAGAGGGACAGGCACCACCAACAGGGTCCTCACATTGTGATCCTGCTCTCAACCTCAGCCTCCCAGATCATGGGCACACACACCACATAGCCCGCACAGGGAGGCCTTAGGTTGCAAACCCAGGCTTTCCCATGTGGCCTCAGCATCCCAGAGCATTGCATTACTGCTGTGCCACTGCAGCTGGCTGTCGTTTTACCCAGAGGAGACCACTGTCACATATGTGACACGTGACTGTATAGAGCTAGAGGTAAGGGTTGTTTCCCTTAAATTTCATCATAGACTTTACCTCCTACCTATAGATATAAGGCTTAGCTTATAAATTAGTTTATGTAATTATATGGAGAAAAAATGTAAGTGATTGCTTTTAGTCAAGTAAATGCTCAATTACCACCTCCATGTGTGTAGGTGGGGAGTAGAGAACAAATAGATTTTAATTGCTCTAAGTGTTAGTCTTATTGGAAAGGTAAGGACAAATAAAATAAGTGAATAAGACTTTTATTAAAGTAACAGAGTAACATGTTATAAACCTGGTGGCGTAACTCTTGGTGAATCTCTGTTTCCTGTAAGGCCCTATCTTTCATGCGGTGTGAGGAATTTAAGATAATTGAGATAATGCCCCTTTCTCCTTAAGACCTTGTCACCCAAAATAAAAAAGTAGATTAAATAAATGATCATCATTAAAAATATATTATATGTAATGCTATGGTAAAAAAATACATAAATAAAAGCAAAATGTGGGCAGAAAATATGGGAGTATAGGGAAAAAAAGGAGGGAGGGGAATTAATTTTGATGAATTATCCTGGACAGCTTCAAAGAAAAGGTGTGATTCTCCTTTTCTTACTCAATACACAGGGAGGAGAATTTCTCAAGTTTTAGAGAACTTAAGATTGACCACAGTTCATCTCATTCATGATTTCCTCTCCTTAAATATTTCAGTGTTAATTTTCCTTGCCTTTCTTTTGATTTGAGATTACTAATTTCATGGAAGGGGTACTCATTTGAAAAATATTTGTGTAAAGGCCTTGAGCCCTTATAAAGCATAAGTAGTCTCCTATTCTGTGACTGATTTTCATCAGGTGTATATGAAAGTCTGATCTCATAAAAGCCTGTCGAGCAAGTTAGATTTCCCTTTAATTGTGGTAGTAACTAATTAAAAATGAACTAATCAATTAATGAGAGTCTTATTTTATCAGTTTCATGCTAGCAAATATGCAGCTATCACTATTCTTAGTACTTGATGTTCTCAAAAGATTCATAGTGGCAATGAAGTTTCATTGTTAAAAAGATAAAAATCCTAAAAACCCTTCATCACAAGAAAGGTAGAATACTTTGAAAGTAATTAAATTCTTAAACAGATGTTTTGGTGACATTAAAGAATCTGGTTGTATTTAATTTGGAGTTAAGTTTCCTTCACAAGTATCATTTTGAAGGAATCTTTGCATATAAAGTACTTTCCCCATTCTTCTATGTAAATTTAGACTCTTTTACATAGATTGTAGAATTTTTAAAAAAGATTATATTTATAGCTTAAAATCTACTTTTAACATCCTACAATGATGATTGTAAACACTAGAAATACCTTGGGTGGCTGCAACTCTGTCTCTTCCCATCAGAAGTCACCCCAAATGAAACATAGTGTCAGCAAACACAGTTTCAACTCAAATACTCTAATTTATCCTTCCAGAAAATGCTTCTGCCAAGTACTTCACATAGTGAAATTTTTGGACCCACTGTTTTCTCGTTTCATTTAGAATGTGTCTCTAAGAAGCACTTTGGAATTTTTCTGAAGTGGCATTCAATGATATGACTTACTTGCATTACAATACCTTACTCTTGAATTATAGTGGAGTCCCAGTTTAATCAGAATAAGTATGGCATTCCACCAGGAGCCTTGAACACTAGATTAGATGAAAGCGACAGTGGCACCTTGCAGGATTGCTTCACACATCTGAACCTATGCCATCTAGGAAAGGCATGACTTAAGCTCTAAAATCTTCTCATTGGCTAAGACAGGTGAGAAACTAGTAATATCCCACGATTATAACGGTAACTCAGTTTCTTATTGAAATGCAAATTTATGTCTAAATATAGTAGTAAAGACTATTAGCTTGTATTTTGTATATCTTTGTGGGTTTTTTTTCATTTCTCTAGTAATTAATTTTCATTGCATTTTATTAAAGTGTTGGTTTGTGACAGATTGGAAAGAAAAAAATACTGCTCTTCCCACATAGATGGTTTGAAAATGTGGAGTGTAGAGTAATGGTGATTGGCAGCCACATAGTGTACCCACCACACATTGGTGTACTATGTATGTTGTGGTTAAAAGGAAAAAAAAATCACTATTCTCTGTATACTAGTATGGAATGATCTCCATAGGATGTATTTCTATGTTTTAATAAAAGGTAGGCACAGGTGGTAGGATACTGCTCTACCATGCTGGAACCACATGAAAGATCCAGGGTCAACCTGATGCATGCGTGGCACGTTCCCACCCTGTGATCATGACTGACTCGAAGGCTTGTGGGGGGAATCGGAAAATGACAAAACCCTGTTAGGGCTGCCTGTTTCCCTCTGTCTAAAATAAATATTTTTAAAAATAGTCATTTTAAAAAAATAAAAACAGTTAAGAAAAAGGTGTGTAGTACATTTTTTTATTTATCTAAGGGAGCAGATAGGAATGGAATACATAGTTGCTTATGTAAAGCAAAACAATGAAAAGTTAAAGCAATTTTTTTAATAGCCACCTATGAAGAAGGGAGAAAATAAAGGAAGACAGAAACAGACTTCTTTCGATATACTGTATTCTATAAAGTTGACTTTGGAAAAACAGAAATTCAATTCTACCAGCAGACTTTGGAGATATTGCGGGTTCTAGTTCTAAACCACCACCATAAAGTGACTATCACAATAAAGGCAAGTCGCATGAATTTTTTGGTTTCCCAATGTATATAAAAGTTATATTGTACTATATAAGTGTGTATTAACATTATATCTGAAAAAAAAATACGTTAATTTAAAAATATTTTATTCCTGAGCCGTCTGGTGGTATGGTAGGTGGTAATTAAGGCAGCTAGATCCCACATGATCGACTTTGCAATTTGAGTTCCATACCCTGCAGCTTGAAAAACATGGTGGACACATGTGCATACATGTCTAAAATCCTGAGAGGAAAATGGAGATAGGATTGTGATATGGCCATCCCCCCAGGGAATGATTTCTCACTTTCCCTCTTTCTGTCTCCCCATTCTCTCTCTGATAAGCACAGGTTGCAAAACTATAACAAACAAAAAACCTTTGTTGCTAATAGTTACCTTAACCTTCTATGAGTCATAATCATTTTGTTAGTGGAGAGTCTTCTCTGGCTATTGATGAGGCCTGTCTGATCAGGGTATGGGGTAACTGTGGCAGTTTCTTAAAATTCAACAATGAAGTTTACCATGTTGATTGGATTTTCCTTTCAGGAAAGATTTTTCTGTACTATGCAGCACTTTGTGATAGCATTCCATCCACAGTAGAACTTCTGTCAAAAACTACTCTATCCTCAAATGCTGCCACTCTTTTATCAACTAAGTTTGTGTAGTATTACAGGTTCTTTCCTGTTCTCCCAGTAATGTTTACAGCACCTTCATGATTAGATTCCATCTCAAGAAACTATGTTCATGTTTGTAAAAAGCAAGTTCTTACCCATTAACGTTTCATCCTAAGTTTGCATCAATTCAGTCACATCTTCAGGCTCCACTCCTTTCTTTTTTCTTCAGAGAAGTTTTTGCTATAGAGCACACGTGTTCACCAGAGAGACAGAAGGCGCTAAATCACCCCCAGGGGTGATGGCGATACTACAGTCTCTTCTCCTCCATTTTCATCTTGGGATTTTGGGCACATACACATACATATGCCCACTGTGAGTTTCAAGCCTCTGGGTCCAGGACTCGAACTATGGTTGGCCATATGAGAGTCTAGTGATATAACTATTATGTCACCTGCTGGTACCACACTCCCCCTCCCCCACCATGCACCACTTCTAATTCTAGTTCTCATGCTGTTTCTATTACATCTGCAGTTACTTCTTCCACTGAAGTCTTAAACCTCTCATATATGAGGGTTGGAATCATCATCTTCCAAATTTCTGTTAGTGTTTATATTTCTACCTACTCCCACGAATCACAAATGTTTTCATGGGATCTAGAATGGTGATTCCTTCCCAGGAGGTTTTCAATCCATCAGAGGGATCATTATCTATAGTGTTATAGCCTTATGAAATGTATTTCTTAAATAATAAGGCTTGAAAGTTAAAATGATTCCTTGATTCATGGGTTACAGGATGGATATTGTGTTTGCAGGAGTGGGCTTAAAATATTTAGTAGATCATATTATCAGTAGTTATGCAATCATCCAGACTTTGTTGCACTTACAGAACACGGGCAAAATAGATTTAGCATAATTCTTTAGAGCCCTAAGATTTTTAGTGGTAAATAAGCTGGTGCATACTTTGCACACCCTAGAGAATAAGGTGGTTGCCGACAGTCATCAGCTACATTAGACTTTCACAAGAAAGTCTGTCCTTTGAAGCTTTGACATGAGGCATTGACTTCTCTGTATGAAAGTCCTGTGTGGCATCTTCTTCCAATAGATGTTCCATCTACCCTGAAAACATCTGTTTTTAGTGTAGTCCTGTTCATCACTTGTCTTAGCTGAATCTTCTAGGTGATTTGCTGCTTCTGTCTGAGCACTACCTCCTTCATCTTGCACTTTGGTGTTACAGAGAAGGCTTCTGTCCTTAAACTTCATGAACCAACCTCTGCCAGCTTCGAACTTCTCTTCTGAAGTTTCCTCACCTCTCTCAGCTTTCGTAGAACTGAAGCGAGGAAAGGCCTTGCTCTGGATTAGGGTTCACCTTAAGAGAGTGCTGTGGCTGGTTTGATATTCTATTCAGACCACTAAAATTTTCTCCATATCAACAGTAAGGCAGTTTTGCTTGTCATTTGTGTGCTCACTGGAGTAGTACTTTTAATTCCTTCAAGAACTTTTCCTTTGCATTCACTTTCTGCTCTCCTGGAAACAAGAGGCCTAGCTTTCAGCCTGTCTCAGCTTTTGACATGCCTTCCTCATTAAGCTCGATCATTTCTAGCTTTTCATTTTAAATGAGAGACATGCAACTTTTCCTCTTACTTGAGCACTTAGAGGCAATTATAGAGTTGTTAAAAGGCCTGATTACAATATTATTGTATCCTAGAGACTAAGGAGGCCTGTGGAAAGGGAGAGAGACAAATGGCTGGTCAGTGGAGCAGTCAGAACACACAATATTTATCAGTAAAATTCGCTATCATATGTGGGCACAGTTCATGGTGCTCCACAGCAATCATAGTTACAAAGTAATGTCAAAGATCACTTATCCCAGATCGCCTTGACAGACCTAATAATGAAAAAGTTCAAAGTACTCCAAGAATTACCAAAATGTGACACAAAGACGCAAAGTGAGCACATACTGTTGGAAAACTGCCACTGAAAGTCTTGCTCAACACAGGGTTGCAGCAAATCTTCAATTTGTTAAAAAAAAACAAAAACAAAAAAAAACTGCAAAGCACAGTAAAGTGAATTGCAATAAATGAGGTATGCATAGTTTTTGTTTTTTGTTTGTTTGTTTGTTTTATTTTTTAGGTTTCTGCCAATGGGCTCACTGGAGAGAAACACCTCCCTCCCCCCAGAGGGATGGCCACACCACAGTCACTTCTACTCCATTCTCCTCCTGGGATTTTGGGCGCACACACACACACACACACAGTGTGATTTTTAAGCCGCCAAATCCAGTACTTCAATGATGGTTGGCCTTGTGGGAATCCAGCACCGTAACCACCATGCCACCTGCTGGCCCCAGCATGTGTATTTTTATTAGGATATGTATTCTTGGCACACAGAGAATTGGAAAAACAAACAAAAATGCTAAACCTTTCAATATTGCTATTTTTCTGAAGCTATTGTGACTATAACCAACTATTGATATACTAAGACCATGTACACAGTGAAGGGTGAACAAAGTTGGTTTCACCAATTTTTAGTGAGAGCAAAAGAAATGCATGTACAAAATCAATTAAATTATTTCAAAGTAGAAGTTATCAGTATGAATTCATGATGTATTTTATCTCCTTGAATGTATGCACATTGAAATCAATAAATATACACACATATTTACTAGCATAGTCCACCAAAACACATAAGAAATATGACCTTCTTAGTAGCAGTGAACATTCCTGATCAAAGGTGTTAGTGTCTAGCTACCATTTCCCAGGACTGTTGGAGAAATGGGTGATTGTTAAATCTGCAGCCAAAATTGAACACAATGAATCTAAAATGGCTTTTCATGTCAGAAAGCATAGGTGCTATCAAAGACTAGTAAAGTAAAATTCAAAACAGCAGGATTCAGGGGTAATACCTGCAGTACATTGAAGCACAGCATTTCTGTGTGTACATTCACATGTGTATCATTTTACTTTAAAACAAAAAAACCACATTATTTACTTGGAGATCAGGCTTCATAGTAGACCAGGGCAGAGTACCAAACAGTAGACAGCGAGGACATTCACATTGAACAGATTACAGAATTCACTTCATTATTTATAAGCCAGTAAATTGGGAAAAATGCACATTTTTCTGCTTTTCCATATGATTTTTTTAGTTTATTTATTTATTATTATTTAAATTTGTTTACATTCATTCACTATATATCATTACAGCATACAAAATGAGATTTTCCATCCAGAATACACTGTATATTGTCTCAATCAAGCACATCAACATATGTGTTATCAACAAATAATTTTCCATTTCTCATTTCCTATTTATTTTTTTTTCCATCTTTGATTCCCTTCTCACCCTCTACCATCTCCTACCCTGCTCGCACCTTGTCTCTTCTATCAATGGTTGCTTTCTACGCCTTCCCCACACACACACACTTTATTGATTCACTAAAGATCTTAATTAATCTAAATATTTTTAATAGCAAGCACAACTGATATACACATATCCATGAATACAAGTCAGACTTTAAGCATAAACCTCAGTAAGTAGAATGAACATACTATAAAGTAGCACCTAACTGAGGCTATATAGCTTGCTGTGGTCATTAAATAGATATTTTAATGCATTTTTTTAATTTCAAGAAAAACAGTTTTGGGTTTTATTTTTCCTAAAACATTTTTTTTAACCTAATTAATTTACATTCATTCCCTAAGCATCTTCACAGTATACAAAATGTGATTTCCCATCCAGAATATACTGCATAGTGGCTTAATCATGCATGTTATCATAAAAAATTTTCCAATTCTAGTTACATATGTATTTAACCCCTATTTCTGACCCTCTGTCCTTTTCCACCCTCTTCTCACACTATCTCTGATGTCTACGGTTGTCTTCCATTCCTTTTCCCCCACAATGTATTGATCACACAATTTCTTAAATAATCTAACAACTTTCAATAACAAATTCAGCTGGTAATTTCAAGAAAAGCAGTTTTAACTTAAATCAAAGAAATCCTAAGGAAATTTGTTTAAAACTTAAAGCCAGTAAACATGGTAGGATTCTGTTCAAATGATAGGTACATGAACCTATCAACATCTCAAGGCAGGACACAAATCCTTAAAACTGGACAACAAAGCCTAGAAGAACATCAGCTATGTTTCAGACAAAAGTCATAAAATTCTGTTTCACCAATTCAGTCTCATGAACTTTATCTTCTGTTGTGGTTCAGTTTTCTCGATTAAATTCTGGGATACAATATTCAACTCCAGACTTGTCACATTAAGTTGGCCATTTTCTTAGTTTTTGAACTATTTTTTCTGTGTGCCTGTATTTAATTTTCCTGATATAGCACTCCTTTGAGAACTTCTTGGAGATTTGGTCTGGTATTGGTAAATTCTTTCAAGTTTTGTTTATCTAAGAATGTTCTTGTCTTTTCTTCCTACATGAAGGATAGTCTTGCCGGATACAGTATTCTTGATTGAAATTGCTTTTCCCTTAACACTTTGAAAATATTTTCCCATTCTTTCCTCGAATTGTTTCCAATGAGAGATCTGCTGTTATCCTGATGGGATATCCTTTGTAGGTAACTTGATGTTTTTCTCTTACCAGTCTTAGTATCTTGTCTTTGTCTGTGCTTTTGGTCAATCTGGCTATAATGTGTCTTGGAGATCTTCTTGAGTTGATTCTATTTGGGGTCCTTTATATTTCTTGGGACCGGATCTTTGAGTGCCTCTCTAGGTTTGGAAAGTTTTCTTACAGGATTTCATAGAATAGTTATCAATGCCCTTATGAGTCTCTTCATCTTCTGGGATACCAATTATCCAGATGTTTGGACATTTGATGGTATCTAGTATTTCTCATATATTATTTTCATTTTGGGGGCCATTTTCTCAGTCTTTGTGGTGGATTTTTCTAGGACAGCAATTTTCTCTTCTATGCCTATTCTAAATTATTTACCAGGCATTTCCATAATTTCCATTGAACTGCCTGTGGATGAAGAGGAATTATTCTTTTCCTGTGGAGGAGAGGTATTTTCTTGCTTTCCCATATTTCTTGTGGCCCTGTGGTGATTTCTAGTCATCTGATGGATGGTGTTTCTAATTCTTGAAGTTCAATCTGAACAGTCAGGAGCATGCAGAAAGAGGTGATCTGGAATTTCTCTGTCATTCCGTTGTGATCCCTTTGTGCAGCAGATTCAGTAGGTATTGAGGAATATGTTAACCCAAATAGTATTTGGATGTTTGGCTATAGTTCCCTTAGACCCGTCACTCAAGTTTGTGGGCTGGAAGCTGAATTATCGGTAGGAAATCTTCATCTCTATTTTTCCCTGAAATCACTAGTTCTCAGGAGCCATAAGGAATCTCTCCATATGATTTTTAATACATGTTTGGATAATGCTCGGAAGGAGGAAAAAGAGCGGAAGGGAACATTCTAATGAAAATGGTTATCATTGTCTACTGGAAATATAATTTTTTTGAACTAAGAGGACTTTGTTTTCTTCTTACTATGCATTTTGTAGACTTTGTTTTCTGCAGTTATCCTGTATCATTTTAACTTTTAATTATATGTGGACTATAAAGTCGAATGTTTTCTATTAAATTATGTACATTATTGTTTTTATATCTTCTGATTTTTTTTTCTTTAGGCCTTCAAACAAGCTAGAAATATGGGAGGATCTGAAGATAATAAGTAAGCCTGCATAGTCGGAGTGGCAGCACACCTTCAAATATTTATAAAGGGAACTATTTGTATTCTGTCGCTGACTCTCCACCTGCCTAATAGAATTATTATGATGAAATAAAATAATACTCATAAAGAAAATAGATCAATGTCTGGTCCCAGGAAGTACTTGGTAATTGTAGTGGTAGTGCTATTGCTGTTATTGGTATGATAATGATAGGAAAATTATATCCTGGATTACATAAGTCTATATTAGGTACCAATTTCTCTAATATTATACTTTAAAGGACATTTTTGCTCCAACCCAAATAGTACATTTGCTTTGATATTGTATGCCAGTTTTCACTGGTGATAAGAATTTCACACCAAGGGTTGTACTGTGGCCTATATATCTACTTATGTCTCAGACCTTTATACTGACAATTATGCCTGTTCTCCTGCCTTTCTCATAATCTTTAAGACTCAGTATTTCTACATTCCTTTTCTTCTTTTCTTTACTACGATGCACTCTTTGACACATTGCCACCTGCCCTCCACTCCAAAGCAAATCTCACAAGCCCTGGTAATAAGGTCTGTGTTGCTAAATCCACTGGGTAGTTTCCTGCGACCAGACCTTTTGGTAGTAGTGAACGTCCTTGCTGTCTCCTGTTTGGCGCTCTCTGCCCACTCCACTGTGAAGCCTACTCTCCAGGTCTTTCTTTCTGTACCTTCCTTAGGCCTTACACAGCCTCATCCTCCTGTCCATGCCAGTGAGGGCTGGAGTTCTGTGGTCATCCCTCTCCTTTCACGCTAAAGTGATTTCCTGGACAAATCTGAGTCAGTGCTTCCCTGTCCCTGCTTGTTTGCCTTTCTGAACTGATTTTTAGACTTCTTTTGTTAGTTTTGTTTCAGTCAAGAGATCATATACAATTTACATTGAACAAGTCATCAGAAGACTAGTTATGAAACATTTTGAATTGATATGTATTTTTACACATGAAACAGCTACAATATATTTTTAAAAGTCATCTTATGAAAAAAAATCATAGGGATGGTTAAGTGAATTTGTACACGCATGTTTTAAGAACAATACCAAACAGTCTTCTTTTCTCTGTGAAGGTTTCACAAGAAGTATTGTGGCTGTATACAGTACTTGTATGCTGGTTGTTCTTTTGCGAGTCCAGTTAAACATAATTGGTGGATATATTTACCTGGATAATGCAGCAGTTGGCAAAAATGGCACTGTAAGTTTAATAGATTTAAATATATGTTGCCCTTTCTTTCAAGAGATTCAGAGTTTAACCGAATATTATTTATCCTGATGACAGTTTCTATGAAATAAGGTTTCATGTGACTGTGACCTTTACACATTTTGAGTATATTTCATGTTTGAAACTGGACTTTTTGGAATATTGAAGGATATTACAGGCCAGCAGTTGGCCTAGTGGTTAAGGCACAATGGCTGACCATCTTCAAGTCCCAGACCTGGCAACATGAAACTCATACTGGGCACATGTGTGCCCAAAATCGCAGGAGAGCTGGGGAGAAGGAATTTCAGCATGGCCATCTTCCCTGGGGGGTAATTTCTCACTTTTTCTTCTCACTGTTTCTCTGTCTCTTTCCAGCAAACACACATGCCCTATGGCAAAACCTTAAAAAAACAATAAAAAAAGAATATTGATTTTCCTGTCATTCTGGATCCCAAAAATCTCAACTCAAGTTATACTAAAAACCATTCTTACTTAAAAAATAGTGTAGCATTGAATGTTGAGATAGTGAATGTGTTTATATCTTTGATTTGGTTATTACATGGTGTATTCATGCTTTAAAAAGTCATAGCGTCCCTCACAAAGATATAAAACAATTAATATGTAATTCAGAAATCATAATTTAAAAAATACTTGAAATATACTTTGGAATCCTAAATTGATATTTTTTAGCACAATCTAAATCTTTCACTTTATTAAAAACACACAAGAGCTGTGTAATTAGTTAAGTAAAATTAATTAAAATTAATTAGTAAATACAATTTTTATATATATTTTTTATATATTATACCAAATTTGGGCATGGTGGTGCCCATCCTATGGCAAAAACCTATAAATACCAAATTTAAACTTAAAAAAAAGCCTGGATGGGGCCAGTAGGAGGTGTGAGCATTGGGAATACCACATGGTCAACTATGGTTTAAGTCTGAGACCTGATGGCTTGAAACTCATACCTGGCATGTATGTATGTGCCCAGAATCCTGAGAGGAGAAGGGATTGTGGCATGGCCATCCCCCTGGGAAGCAATTTCTTAGTTTTCCTCTCTCTGTCACTGTCTTATCTCTCTCTCTGGTGAGCATACATGCCATATGGCAAAACCTTTAAAAAAAAAAAAAAAAAAAAAAAAAGCCTGGGTAACCTGATTATATTTCTGTTTCTCACAGACAATTCTTGCTCCCCCAGATGTCCAACAACAGTATTTATCAAGTATTCAACACCTCCTTGGAGATGGTAAGATTCTCGTTTGTGAACTGTATACTCATTTATTTATTTGTCTAATTGAGGGATTTTTTTTTTTTTAAAGCGTAAGGCTTTTAAGTTTGTCTGTTTTATAATAGGCCTGACGGAATTGATCACTGTCATTAAACAAGCTGTGCAAAAGATTTTAGGAAGGTAAGGCCTTTTTCTGAAATTTTTCTTACTTGCTGCTTCTAATGAATAAATGAAAATTCTGAACTATCTTAGTAAAGCTGATGACTTAGTAAATGGTAGTTTGTGAAATTCTTTGTAATCTAATACAGGCACTGCTCTGGAGTATTGCATTGGGAAATCTTTTTTCTTCATCAGTATCAACCTTTTAATACGTAAGGGAAATATGTCATTGTTGGTTGATTGACCTTTAAACACAGTAGAAATATTTGGGTCACAAGATAAAGCCCCTACTTTAAAATCTGTCTCTGTGGATTTACCTTCCACTTACACTAGTATTATCTATAGTTACAGTAACACTTTTCTTGTGAAATCTTGAACAAGATTTTTCTTGGCTCTGTAATATGATCTTTATCTGGTCTATTTCTTAATCCTACTCCAGTCAGCAATTGCAGATTTGACCAGATGAAACAGAATTTCAGAGAACAGTCTGTTAAGAAAAGAGTGTGTATAGGATGTGTTGTATAATTTCAATTTATCCCAATTCCCTTTTCTCTTTTTCTAGTGTTTCTCTTAAACATTCTTTGTCCCTTTTGGACTTGGAGCAAAAACTAAAAGAAATCAGAAATCTCGTCGAGCAGCATAAATCTTCTTCTTGGATTAATAAAGATGGATCCAAATCTTTCTTATGCCATTATATGATGCCAGATGAAGAAACTCCATTAGCAGTTCAGGTGCTTAATTCATAACCGTGTAACCAAAACAGTTATTTATTCTATATGCTTTTTAAACTTTTACTCTTGAAATTTTTATTTCTGAGTCTTGAAAGGTAACTGATTGGGAGACATTTGTCAATAATTTAAATAAAACCTTGTTAATTTAGAAAATAAACAAATATGATTGAATACTAGCTAGATACATGTATAATTTTAGATATTTAGCATATTTTTATTGAGTATTAGTTATGTGAAGTGAACACTATAATACATTGGGACCAGCAGTTAGCATAATGGCTATGTCGCTGAACTCCCATGTAGTTGACCGCGGTTCAAGTCTCGGACCTGGTGGCTTAAACTCATGCCGGGCGCATATGCCTACGTGCCCAAGATCCCAAGAGGAGAATGGAGGAGAAGGGATTGCAGCATGGCCATCCCCCCTGGGGGGTGATTTCTCACTTTCTATCTCTCTGTCTCTCTCTGTCTTTCTGGTGAGCGCATGCACCCTATAGCAAAAAAATCTCCAAGAAAAAAAAAAAAAAAAAACCACTGTAATATATACTAGGGATATGAAGTGAGAAAGACATGCTCATTACACTTGAGAAACTCAGGAGACCAATTCAATTAGTGTGACTAGAGCATATTTATCAGATCAAGAATCAGAACAGAGATCTGAAAGCCAGAGCAAGATTTTGAAGAGTTTTATCTTCCAAGATAGGGAGTTTAACTTCAATTTGTAGACAGAGGTTGACTTTAACCAGGCTAGACCCACAGTCACATTTGTTTTCTAAGATAAACAATGGCAGTATAAAGATGGACTGAAGAAGGGCTGGTCATCCAGTTGAGAAACAAAGAAAGCCCAATCCGACAATTATCAACTGTGGTGTTGCTGTGTACTGGTGTGCTACAAGCACATGTTGTGTACATTATTCTTTGATTAAGGATAATAATAATGCCAAAATTGCAGGTTATGTAGCTCACTTTTAAATAGTAGTTTTTCATTTATCTGCTAAACTACACCCATTCTTTGCAATTAAGATAAGAATAGCGTTCACCTGACAGCTGGAGATGCCTTCGAAGAGAGAGACCCCTATGTTCGACCTCAGTATGGAGGCCCATTAGAAGAGAATGCCATGTTTTCATTGAATGCAGGTTTTCTCCACCCCTGGAGACCCCATATGTGAACCTGTTTGGGTGCTGAGGGATCCTATGTTTGTGAGTAGGAAAAATTATCTTGGATCCAATTTAAGCAAACCATGTGGCTTGAAGAATAGAGGCTAAACTGCACAGGCAGAACAGATGGGACAGAACTAATGAAAGCTATAGGGA
>NW_006199342.1:164435-177732 GCF_000334495.1 Tupaia belangeri chinensis
GCTATACCAGCTCAAGGAAATGCAGTAAGAGTATTAAAAAAATAAATTAAAAAAATA
Source organism: Tupaia belangeri chinensis (assembly GCF_000334495.1). Classification (NCBI taxonomy): domain Eukaryota; kingdom Metazoa; phylum Chordata; class Mammalia; order Scandentia; family Tupaiidae; genus Tupaia; species Tupaia belangeri. The sequence goes on from NW_006199342.1 coordinate 164,493, forward strand.
AAAACTTTCTGGAACTCTAAGATGATTTTTAAATTTTAGAATTTAGCAGTGGAAGGGCCAGCAAGTAGCCTGGTACTTAATCCCACATAGTTGACTCCACAGTTCAAGTTTCAGACCCAATAGCTTGAAAACCACACAGGGTGCATATGCATGTGTGCCCAAAATCCCAAGTGGAGGATGAAGGGAAAGGGATTGTGGGCTAGCCATCCTCTGGGTGGTGATTTCTCACTTTCCCTCTCTGCCTCTCTCTGTATCTTTCGGTGAGCACACCCGCACTATAGCAAAAACCTAAAATATATTTTTCAAAAATTAAAAATTCAAAAGCAGAACCAAAAAAATAGTTTAAAGTAACTTATTCAGAGAGGAATTTTGATGGGCCAAATTTTACTAACTGAATTAAAACCTGATACCTCAGATTGAAAGGACACACACAGCCTCAGACTGGATCAATGAAAAAAGACACACATATATCCTCCTAAGATTTGGTGAAAGGAAAAAAAAAAAAAGAAAACACATAAAACCTAGTCCTCTGCAAGCTCAAAGCCTTCTTACCTTCTTTCTCTATACAGTTGTTGCCCCTTGTCTATGGGGGATATTTTCCAAGACCACAGTGGATACCTGAAACTGTGGATAGAACTGAAAACTATTATGTACTGTTTTTTCCTACACAGACATACCTGTGATAAAGTTTAACTTATAATTTAGGCAGAGTAAGAGGTTAGCAACAACAGTAGCAGTTAATAATAAAATACAACAATTATAACAATATACTGTGATAAAAGCTGTGTGTGGTCTCTCTCTCTCTCAAAATATTATACTGCACTCACCCTTTTTCTTGTAATGATGTGAGATGATGACATGCCTACATGATAAGAGGAAGTGAGGATGTAGGCTTCGTGATGTGTTGTTTAAAACTTGCAAATTATTTCTTTCTAGAATTTTCCATGTAGTACTTTCTGACTGTGGAAACAAGCCATGGAAAGTGAAAGTGCCAATGAGGGGAGGGGGAGACGACACTATTGTTAGTGCTAGAAACCTATCCAAAAAGGGCCAGAGAAGCAAAGCTCTTACAATGTATAATTTTACTTGGATTCATGTCTTGAATAGTACTTACTGATGCACAAAATCTTACATTGTTTTTGAGTTTTTAACATTTTTTATTATTGATAGATAATAGAATATAGACTTCTAGATTTCCTGAACCATTGAGTTTATGAATGTGATTAGTTTCATTATAACCCTGTGCTTGTATTTGAAACCTTGAAGTATGGTATTTTAATTTCACAGGCCTGTGGACTTTCACCTAGAGACGTTACCACAATTAAACTTCTCAATGAAACTAGAGACATGTTGGAAAGGTATGTGTACTGTATGTAACAGGAAAATAATTTGTAGTTTGAATGTCTTTAAAACCATGTTTTAGTTTTTCTTGAACTACATATTCAACACAATATTGTATTACAATTAATTTTGAATCTTTCCTCCTGCCTTTGGGTAGGCCTAAACTGAAGGGAAACAAGAATTTTTTCAAGATTTTCATACCTTATCTATGTACTTCCCTAGCTTGTAGATTCTGGTGTACTGGTTGAGGAGTGATACCGTACTTAATGTGGGTGTGTGTGTGTGTGTGTGTGTCAAAAAACCGAGTTATATTTGTTATAATTTTATTTGTGACTCTATAACAGAGACAGTATGGCTTTAAATATTTTTTTGAGAAAATATTTACATGTCAACTACTCAAACTATTGAAAAGCAAATGCCCCTCACACAAGTCACACATAAACCTTCTCAATTCAGCCCTGCCCACCAAATATTCTGTGATATACCATCTACTAGCAAAGATCAGTCTCTTTTTCTTCCTTCAAAGTCTTCCTCAAGATAATCCTCTGGTTGTGGTTGCTCTTTTGCAATCTCTACTGATTACAATGCCGGATGGAAAAGTCCAGGTTATTTTATGGTAGGAATTCTTTCATATAGCTTCTCTAATCCTCTCTGCCAGGGAGAACTGTTTATGGTGCCAGGTCATCTTTCCAAGAGCTTCTGTTGGCTTAATTGAGATCTACCTTAGTTCCATAGTTTTCTGGTTAAACTTCATATATGACATTCCAGTGAAGGCCCTGTCTAATAAACAAGTGTTTCCAATGTCTGATTCAATATAACAGGTATTATTGAATTTATGCAAGTAACCCTTCTGCCACAAAAATAAGAATACTCCCAAATATTTTCCAGTTCCAGAGGGATCAGGAAGGAAGAAAAGTTTGTTTGCATTTAAAAAAAATAAACAAACAGTAATAAAAATATTTTAACAATTTGATGAACCTATCAACTTAAAAGGAAGCAAAATCCTTAAATTGGGAAAAGAAAGCATGGTTAAAAAAATCAGTAATGTACTCAGAAGTCATAAAATTCTATTTCACTAGTTCAATCTTATGTTCAATCTCTCTTCTATTGACTCTGCAATGTCACTGTGGTCTGATCTTTCCATTTAAATCCTGGAAGTTAACATTCAATGTTATTATTGATATTTCTTGTCCCTAGCATTAAGTTGGTCATTTTCTTGGTTACTTTTTTGTTTGTTTGTTTGTTTTGTTTGTTTGTTTTAGAGTTTTTTGCTATAGGGCACGTGCGCTTGCCAGAAAGACAGAGAGAGACAGAGAGACAGAAAGCAAGAAATCACCTCCCCAGGGGGGATGGCCATGCCGCAATCCCTTCTCCATTCTCCTCTCGGGATCTTGGGCACGCATGCACACGCGCCAGGTGTGAGTTTAAGCTACCTGGTCCGGGACACGAACCACAGTAAACTACATGGTAATCCATTGGCATAGCCATTACGCTAACTGCTAGTCCTTCTTGGTTACTTTTTGTTCTTTTATTTCTGTATGTGTATCTTTGGTTTTCCTGATAGAGCATTCCTTTCAGAACTTCTTGAAGAGTGAGTCTGGTATTGGCAAATTCTTTCAGGTCTTGTTTATCTGAGAATGATTTTATCCTTTCTTTCCATATGAAGAATAACCTTGCCAGGTACAGTATTCTTGGTTGAAACTGTTTTTCACTAAACACTTTGAATATTGTTTCCCATTTTTTTCTTTGCTCACATTGTATCTTTTCTTTTAACTTTATTTTTTTTTAATTTTTTCATTTCTTTTTCTTTTATACATTCAATCACATTATTATTTGGCTTACAAAATTGATATTTCAACAGGTGAACATTTCTCCCTAGTACAGTTGATAAAACTACAAAATATCTTAAACAGATAATACCACATTTCTTTGTGCCATTAATGCTTTGCCTCCCTATTTTTCTTTTAAATGTCCTTCCTCAGACCCTCCTCTTTCACACACATTGTATCTGGTATTCGCATCTATATACTGTGCTTCTATATCCTTTAGTCACATTGGATCTGATGATAGGTCTGATGTTAGCCTGATGGGATAACCTTTATAAGTAACCTGATGTTTTTCTCTTGCCAATTTTAGTATCTTGTCTTTGTGGATTTTGCCAATCTGGCTATGATGTGCCTTGGAGAAGATCTTCTTGGGTTGATTCTGTTAAGAGTCCTTTGTATTTCTTGGATCTGAATATTTTAATGCCTCTCTAGATTTGGAAAGTTTTCTTCTAGGATTTCATAGAATTGATTATCAGAGCCCTTATTAGTTTTTTCACCTTCTAGGATACTGATTGTCCAGATATTTGGGCACTTAATGGTATCTAGTATTTCTCATATAGTATTCTCATTTTTTTTGTTGTTGTTATTTTCCCAGTTTTTTTGGGGTTGTTTTCTAGGTCAGAGGTTTTGCCTTCAACACCCAAGATTTGATCTTCTGCATGGACTAATCTGCTTTTAATACTTTAAAGGGAAGTTTTGATTTCCTGTATTGCAGTCTTCATCTCTGACAGCTCCATTTGATTCTTTTTTATGGTGTGTATTTCCTCTTTCAAATCATGTAAGAACTTTCTCACCTCCTGGAACTCCTTCTCTCTTCTCCTGTGTCTTATGGAGTTCATTGTCTCTCAGCTCTTGCATCTCTTTTAGTTTTGTCACTATGAATATTCTGAAGTCTCTATCGGACATTTTCATGAGTTCTACTGTACTGTCTGTGGATGATGATGGATTGTTCTTTTACCTTAGGGGAGAGATATTTTTTGGTTTCTCATGTTTCTTGTGCCTCTGTAGTGGTTTCTGGTCTTTCTGTGACAAAAATCTCTCCTCTACTTGTCTGAGTATTTCAGGGCCTAGAAGATGCAGTTTAGAGCATAGCTTCCCTGAATATACCAGGACACACCTCAGATTTAAAGTGGCTTCTTGTCCAATATTTCAGGGATCCAGAAGATGCAGTTTAGAGTATAGCTTCCCTCAGTGTTTTTATTTTGAGAAAAACTTTACAGGATAATTCTGATATACAGTGTGCATACTAGTAAATGTTTAACAGCTACCTCTTTGAAACAGTAACAACACCAACAACACTACCAGAAACAAGTTGTAACCACAGCAGAGCTCAGGCTACCAATTTGAAGTTACTGACTGCCCAGTTAGATAGTTGGGAAGAGTTGCTCTTTCAAGCCTGCACCAACCAGCTCTAGCTAATAGCCCTCAAATATATGCACATACCTGCACGTGTTCCTGTGTATTCTTTCTCTGTATCTAACTTAAGAACTACTTGCGCTAAACCTTTTAGAATATACAGTACTGTTCCTAAAAGCTTCAAGTGATACAAAATTTTCCTTTTTTTTCTAAGTTGAGTATTACTATTTTAAATCACCCAAGAGAGAGCCAGGATGGTAAAAATTGAAAGAGCACCAGACTATTCGTTAGAAGACCATATGACTTAGAGTTAAGGTTGGCTCTTCTATTTACTTTTAGCTTTCAACCTTGGCTGAGCCACTCACACTCTCTGAGGTAATTTTACCATTGTATAATATGAGTAGTAATACCTGTCCTTCCCACTTCATCATTAAGTGATAAAAAACATCAAAGTCCTTTTTAATTGAAAATACTGTATGCCTCCTTGGGATAATTTTAACTTGTTTTCTTTAGTTTCATTTTCTGAGGAAGTAATTCCATCCTTATAATAATTTTTCCTGTTCTTAAAAAAAACTATTAAGTTTTTAGGTTAACTCAGGAACTGAATTTGTCAAGTTCTAGTCTTTTCTCTTTTTACAGTAGCAGTTCCCACTTTTTTCTTGTAATGGTTTCTACCAGATCATTCCATGAAGCTCTGGGAAAGGTCATCAGTGACCTTTCACCAAATCCAGTGAACCCGTAATATTCATCTTACTTGACCTTGCTGCAACGTTGATCTACCTTCCTCGAGATTCTTCACCATGATAATGTAATCTCCTAAGTTTTCTCCCAACTCTTAGATGATTTCTTCTTAGGTTCCTCTAATTCTGTCTTTCCTTTGAACATCAGTGTTTCCCATGTATTTGTTCTTATTTCATCTCCAAGTGCCCCAGGGAATTCTACCTGCATGTTAATGACTCCCAGATTTATAGCCCTACTCTTCCATTCTCAGGAGTTGGTCTAGATTGAAATCTCTACATGTCAAAGGTAGAACTAATTAGTTCATGTATTTATTCATTTGTCTCATTGAACTATATATTCATCACATATTTATTAACCATTTATGGTATATGCATATCATTCTAGATGCTAGATCTCCAGGCCTTCTGAAATTTATATTTCAGTGGGAGAGAAAAACAAATAAATTTAATGTAAGTCAACTATTTATAACATGGTCGATAAAACACAAAGCAGGTTAAAGGGCTAGAAGTTTACCAGGGATGCAGTTTTTGATAGATTGGTTAGAAAAGGCTTCCCTGAGGAGATGTCATTTGAGCAGAACATGTATGTACTGTGGCTGTGAACCTTGTGATGTGGAGTCTGCAGTTCAAAGCAGAGAGACAGCTGCAGAAATCTTAATGCTTGGTTTGTTCAGGGAACAGTGAAGATACCAGCATTGCTAGAACTGGAAGCATGACAGGGAAATGAAGTTGGAGAAATAGGCAGGGACTAGAGAATGTTGGGCATGTGTCCATGGCAAGGAATTTGTTTTTTTGTTAGATTCATGGAAAGCACGAGAGAGTTTTAAGCTGGATAACAATATGCTGTGTTTATTAAACATCCTTCTCATTACTTTATGGTAAATTGATGATTAAGAGATAAGAATAGAAGACAGGAACCAGTTCAAGAATTGAAGTAGCTGGGGCCAGCAGGTGACGTGGGTCTTCAGGCAGTGGATTCCCATATGACTGACCATGATTTGAGTTCCGGACCTGGTGGCCTGAAAATCATGTTGGATGCTTGTGCATGCATGCCAAAGTCCAAGGAGTAGAACAGAGGAAAAGGGGATTGCAGCATGGCCATCCACCTTAGTGGATGATTTCTCACTTTCCCTCTCTCTAGCTCTCTATTCAGAGAGTGCACTCATCATTTGGCAAAAACCTAAATAAAAATTTAAAAAGAAAAGAATTGAAGTAGCCTAATTAAGAGATGGTCATAGTTGGTGGTAGCAGCAGCAGAAATGACAAGCAGTTAAATAATGGGTCAGTTTTAGAGGTCGAAGTTTAGAAGATTACAGAAATCCAACAGGCTGTGTTTATTGGCACTTGAATATGCAAATCTGGATTACAAGAGTTAGTTAATGCATTAAAATATATTTTTGGTTTCATCAATTTATAAGTGGTATTTATATGTGTGTGAAATAGGAAGCAGGGTCATTTATTTCAAAAAGCTCAGGAAGTTCATTTCTTTCATTGGCCTAAATAAATACTATCAGTAAGAATAGAAATGAACAGTTATTTTTTTTCATTGCTTCCTATAACTATTTATTTATTTTAAAGAATTATTTATTTATTTTATTCTGTTTGTTATTTTTTTTAATTTAGGCTTTTTACTTTATTGGAAGTTATTTCTTACATTCAATTACATTATTTAGCTTGCAAAGTGAACATTCCAATGTGTGCATTTCTCACCAGTCCAGCTGATAGTACTATAAAGTTATCTTCAGTTTTTGAGCACCTCTGCTCCAAGCACTGTTTTACGTGTCTTAACTCATTTAATCCTTACAGTAACTCTGTGATGTAGGTCCTAAGGTGATCTTTTCTTCAGTTTCCATTTCTTCTATTTCTGCGCCCTTAAATCATTTTTCCTTCTTTGAGCCCTACCATGTTGCCTTTAAAAGAGAACAAAGTGTAATTAGCTTGCCATGTAACCTAGCAGTTCACCCTTAGGTACCTACCCCAGAGAAGTGAAAGCAAGTATCTACACAAAGACTTGCTAAGAAATTTCGTAATGGCATTATTTATTTACCACAGCCAAAAAGGGGTTATAATCAAGATGTCCATCAATTGATAAACTAATAAGTAAAATGTGACGTATTCATACAATTGAATCCTATTTAACGATAACAAGAAACAAGCCACTGAGACATGCTACAGTGTGGGTGAACCTTAAAAACAGTATCCTAGGTGTAAGAAGCCAGACGCAAGGACCACATACTGTATGACTGTTCCTGTGAAAGGCCTAGAACCACAGAGACATAAGGTAGATTAGTGGTGACCCTAGCATTAAGAGTGGATGGGGGTTGGCTGCACATGAGTATAGCTGGTGATAAAAGTTCTAGAATTTGATCCTAGAGATAGTTGCACAGTTATGTAACTTTGTTAAAAACCTTGGGCTTGGACATTTAAAATAGGCAAATTTTATGGCATCCAAGTTCTACTTCATTAAAGCCAATAAAATTCTTTTAAAAAGAGGGATATGCAATGCCTCTCCTTCATAGTATGGCTTGCTTCACTCAGCAGTAAGTCTTCCATATTCATCCACTTCCTGTCAAAAGCCAGATAAATAATAATGTGATTGAATGTATGGAAGAAAATGAAATGAAAATTTTTTAAAAAAAATTTTTAAAAAATACCCTCCACAGCAAAGGAAACAATAGTAAGTGAAGAGACATCCCTTCAAATGAGAGAAAATATTTTCAAATTATGCTTCAAATAAAGGTTGATAATCAGAATATATAGGAAACTCAAAAAAAAAAAAGAGGGAAAACTAAAGAGCAAAGGTGGCTAGATAGACATATATACACAAACACATGCACACTCCGATTAAGAAAGATGAATGTAAGTAGAATTTTCTAACTTGCAAACAACACTTATTTATTATTTTTTTATGTCAGAATTTTATGTGAGGTGCTAACACAACTTAACAAAAGGAGCTTGAACTTTTAAGATCAAAAAGGTCTGTTTAAATTCCAGCTCCTCCACATACCAAATTTGTACTTTGAACAAGTTTCTTCACCCCTCAAGTACCTAGTTTCTCATCTATACATGATAGTACAGTTCTGTCTCATGGGGATATCATGTTAGAGTATGGAAGGCAAGCCAATAATCTGTGACTGTGTGAGGGCTCAAGAGTTTCCTCTAGAGAAGTGGTGATACTATTAATGGTATTGGCATTTTTAAAAATGTATTGTACAAAGTGTTCGCTAATATAAGAAAATCTAGTGAAATGGGTACATGTTCTCCTGTTACTCTAAATACTAAGCTCATATTTTATCAATGATTGTTGAATATTGATGCCTTGATATATTTTTACAGTGTTTCAGGAAATTTAGTAAAAATTAAATTGTAATTAGAAATGTTGGTGGCTCTCAAAGGTAACCACATGATCATTGAATTTGTTTCCTTTCCCACTGAGAATCTAAAAGTAACTTTGTACTTCTTATTTTATGTAGTCCAGATTTTAGTACAGTTTTGAATACCTGTTTAAACCGGGGCTTTAGCAGACTTCTAGACAATATGGCTGAATTCTTTCGACCTACCGAGCAGGACTTGCAGCATGGTAACTCCATGAATAGGTAAGATGACATATAAAGATGTTATCATACTAATTAATGTTTTAAAACATAGTGCTCTGGATATGTTTATGTTTTCTTCCAGGCACAAAGAAATCTTAGAGAATAAATTTGAGTCCCTCCTTTTTTAACAGATTTAACTCTGTTAAACTAATGACTTCTTGAGTAGCAGAAGTTCCTTCTCGATTCAGTATTAGAACTTGCATTTTTTTTTCCCAAAAGCTTTGTCATTATATAAGTACTTATGATGTAAAACTTGCTATAGACCAAATTGCAATTACTAGGTTTTTTTTAACTTTTTACAATACAGAATTGACAATGTATTTAACTTTATGTGTTTTCTAATATTGGCTTGCATAATTTAATACTTTGGTCATTATAATAACCAGGCATTTCTTGCTGTAGATTCTCGTTTGATGAATTATCTCTTTATAGCTTTACAAATACTTAAATGTATTCACTTTTAGTTCATATTATAGGATTGAGAATGTTTGTGTAATTGTTAGTAAATATCATCATTACTAGTAGTCAGGGACTCATGTTGCCAGAAGGTATCTTACAGATTAATTATATCTTTATCATCTCAACATGAGCACTTTTGGTGTCATATTGAAATTTATACTTTTTTTTTTGAAGAGATTTTTGCTATAGGGCATGTGCACTTGCCAGAGAGACAGAAAGCAAGAAATCACCCCCAGAAGGGATGACCATGCCATAATCCCTTCTTTTCCATTCTCCTCTTGGGATTTTGGGCATGCACACATATGTGCCTAGCAATTTTAAGCCACCAGGTCTGGGATTTGAACCATGGTCGACTACGTGGGAGTCCAGTGACTTAACCATGACACTGTCCACTGGCCTCAGAATTTACACTTTTTAAAGACTTCTATTTTACAGTTTCTATATTAAACTCAGAAAACAGTAGGTACAAAATCAATGTTGACTGACTGTAAACTCATCAACTAAAATCGGGAGATGCAATAATATATGCTATTCATGTGCCATATCTAATTGAATTCTTAAATATATAGAGCAAAGGATTGCTTGACCAATTCTGTGGAACCCTATTTACTATATAGACAAGAATATTTGGGGATTAATATTGTATGTTTGAAATGCTTAGAGCCATAAAGTTTACATTCTTGAGCAATTTAAATGTCACACTAAAAATATGTTTTGCCAGTTTTTTTCTTAATGTTGCCACAGGGCATGTGCACTCACTAAAAAGAGAGAGAGAAAGGGATAATTCACCCCCTATGGGCTTTTCATGCTACAATTCCTTCTCCAGTTTTCCTTCCTTGTCTGTATTTTAGGTATGCATGCACAGGTACCCAGCATGTTTTTAAGCCACAAGGTCCAGGATTTGAACCACACTGTCAACCATGTGGGATCTAGCCACCTTAACCACTACACCACTGACTGGGCAACAATTCTTTTAAGTTATACTATACAAAAGTAAAGTTTAGCTCAAGACCAATCCTATATACTGGCTAAATCAGGGTACTCTAGTCAATAAATTTCACTACAATCTGTACCTAGCAAGGTATTAGTTATTTCCCAAGCAGTAATAAAAATTGTAATAGTTACTTCACCACGTAAACATACTTGATCTAATACACTGAAGCTTTATAAAAATTACAGTCCTTTTCTAAACTCCTGTAGTGCTCATTATCTACACTTTGATGTACAGCTATGTGTGCACTACCTTGGAATCTTACTCCTAAATTCACTTTAAGCCTGTTAAAGTCAGGCTGTCTTGTGATCTTTAATCTCTCTTTACATACACTAGGTACTCAGAAGGTATTAACCAGGTTTTTAAAATTTTCATATCAATAACCAGTTTCATGCTCTGCGATTCAACACTAGAAACATTTCTATTGTGCCTGCTGTCATTCGTATTGTTGAACATGTAAAAATTCATAGTAAGTCAAGAAAAAAGTAAGATTGTTATTTATTGGCAAAGACACAAAGTTCATAATTTATGTATGTTACAATTAATAATCTAGGCCCCTGAAGAGAACCACCTGAAAATGATGCAGACTAATAAATAGGCTTAAATTTTATGGTTGCACATGTGTGTTATATATATGTATTTGCTTCATATGTTATATATATGTGCTATATATAACATGCCTATATGCATATTTATTAGTATATGTATAATGAATATTTCAAAAGCTTTCCTAATACTAGTAATAATCAATAGAAAATATAATGGGGGGACCAGCAGATGGCATAATGGCTATGCCACTGGACTTCCATGTAGTTGACCGCAGTTCGAGTTCCAGACCTGGTGGCTTAAACTTATGCCAGGCATGTGTGCATGTGTGCCCAAGATCCTAAGAGGAGAATGGAGAAGAAAGGATTGTAGCATGGTCCTCCCCCACCCCCCCCCCGGGAAGTGATTTCTCACTATCTCCCTGTCTCTTCCTGTCTTTCTGGCAAGCGCACGCACCCTATAGTAAAAACCTCTCAAAAAAAAACCACACACACAAAAATATATATATATATATAATGGGTAAAAGATAGGACCTAAAAAGGGAAATATATAGATGTAAATTATATGTAGATGTAAGAATCCCAAATAAGATATTAACAAATGAATTGCAAAAATACATAGCAACAATAATAGTGGCCAATAATTTTTCCATGTGCTAATATTATGTAGGTATTTTTCAGAACATATCTCATTGAATCCGTTGTTTTTTTTTTTTTTTGAGAGGTTTTTGCTATAGGGCACGTGCGCTCGCCAGACAGAGAGAGACATAGAGACAGAAAGCGAGAAATCACCCCCCAGGGGGGATGGTCACGCCGCAATCCCTTCTCCTCCATTCTCCTCTCGGGATCTTGGGCACGCACGCACACACGTCCGGCATGAGTTTTAAGCCACTGGATCCGGGACGTGAACCGCAGTCGACTACGTGAGAGTCCAGCCACATAGCCATTATGCTAACTGCTGGTTCCCTCATTGAATTCTTAACCCTACAAATTCAGTACTAGTATTTTCCAAGTAAAGAAGCTATGACACACACAAAAAAAACTTCATTTCAAACAACCAGGAAGTGGTAAAGCCTGACAGTCAATAATGTTTGTCTAATAGCAGCTCCCAGGATTTTTAATTATTCTCCAACACTATGACTAAGTAAGTTTTACTTTAAGAATACAAGAAGGGTTACATTAGGAAAACAATTACAGTAATACATAACATTAATAAGTTAATCGGGGAAAAGTGTCTTCATTGTTGCTGAAAAGGCATTCAATAAAACATTTATTATTGATTAAAACTTCTTGCTAGAGTTAAAACATATATTTTTATTTATTGTAATAGAAGATATTTGCAATCAAAAGCAAATATGTTTGATGGTAAAACACTAGAAATTTTTTCATTAAATTTAAAAATGGTATAAAGATAGTAACTAGATATATTATCCAGTATCAATCTGTTATTTTATCCAATGTAGTAATAATGCTAGAAAAAGACCAACTTTGAGAACCAAATTCTAGAAAGTTATTGATTTTTTTATAAATATTTAAATATATTTTAAAAGACAACTTACTGAATGTCCTTACTATTCTAATGAACTGTTACTTAATTCCTGATTTTTAAGTTAATTTTACGCTGTCTTTAAAAGTGTTCAGTGTTGGAAAGTCAGGGGAAAAAACTGTTGTTATATGAAGGTAACGTGATTTTATACTTAGAAATCCAAAAGTGTCAGCTAAAAATTGTAAAATTACTTTTCAAATTAATCTCTAAATGTAGTTAAAGTACTGCCAAAATCTCATTGGAGGAGGTTTCCTTTGTTAATCTAAATCCTGACAAATGAAAATAAAGGTGATCTGGAAGAATAATGTGCCTAGAATATTCAAGAAATTATTGAAAAAGAAAAGCAATGAATGTGCTTTCCCTATTTTTCAAAAAACTTTATCATTTATTTTAACACAGAAAGAGAAACAACAGAGTCTCACACTGTGACCCTCCCCACAGTCTTCCTGTCTGGCACCTGCCCCCTGACATGTACAGGTCACCCTGGGAACTGGATACCAGTCTTGCATGGGCTTCCAGCACTGTAGACCATTGCACTACCCTGCATCACTGTGACTGGACCTTTCCTTTCCCTTTTAAGCATATAATAAAAAGTGTGGGGCCAGCAGGTGGCATAATGGTTAAGGGTGCTGGACCGCCACATGGCTGACTGTGGTTCAAGTCCCAGATCCCCTGGTGGCTTGAGAACACACAAGGAACATGTGCACACATGCCCAAAATCCCAAGAGGAGAATGGAGGAAAAGAGATTGCAGTGTGGCCATCCCCCCCAGAGGTGATTTTTCTCACTTCCCCCAGCCTGTTTCTCTCTGGTGAACACATGTGCCCTATAGCCACGCTTA
>NW_006199342.1:179101-209392 GCF_000334495.1 Tupaia belangeri chinensis
GGTCCTGACAGCTTCATTTCTCATCTTCTCTCTCTCTCTCTCTCTCTGTCCATCTCTGGTCAAATTAAAATAATAAATAAATGAAGTTAAATAAAATAATTATTTAAAAAATATAATAAAAGCTTAATTGTTAAAATAGCAAGTTACTCGTAAAAGAATAGCTAAATCAGTGGAATACTATATATAGTCCAGAAACAGTCCCTAACATATATAGGCTACTAGGATGTGATAGTGGAGAAAAGACACCTTGTTTAATAAATATTGGTAAGACAAATAATTGGATGCTTTATATAACTAATAGTAAAATAATAAAGAATCTGAACGATATATATGACAAAAAAATTAAAATTCAGGAGGCATAAACATTGAAGTATACTAAATGAACTGGCAGCACGGGAAGCCACAAGGCTAATTACAGGTTCAGGTCACTGCCCCCGTTGATCTGGAACATGCAGGTGGGCACAAGTGTCCAAGATTTTGATGAGCTTAATGAAGGGGATCACAGCATGATGATCCCCTTGATGATACACATCTCTTTCTCTCTCTTTTGCTCTCTCTTTTTCTCTCTCTCTCTCACACACATACATGCCCTCTCTAGTAAGAATGAAAGACAAAAAGAGAGAAATACTTAACCTATAAAATACTGTTTTCATCTAGCAAATACAGAATGATTGAAGAAAAAGATAGTGTTCAGTGCAGAAAGAAAGCATGATGGAGCTAGTAGTGGTACACAAGGAGGCAGAGGGCATTTGGCAATATGCATTATAAGCCTTAAACCTCTTCATACCCCTTGACCCAGTAATTCCATGTTTAGCTACAGAATTACTTGCATTAAGAAAACTTAAGCAGGGCCCCATAGCTCAACAGTTAAGCATGGTGCATAGGGAACCAGATCCCATCTGTGATTTAAGTCCCAGCTCTAGCAGCTTGAAAAGCATGCCGGGTGTGTGTACCTACCTACCCAGAATCCTGACAGGATAGAGTAATGAGGGACCAGGATGGTGGTATAACTCTGCCCCTTTTGGTGGGGGGGGGGGCTGCTTTTTCTCTCTCTTTCACACAGGCACATGCACCCTCTGGCAATTTAAAAAATAAATTAGGCAAAAATTACCAGATGGAATTAACCACGGTATCAATTATAGTTGTTATTTCTAGGTGGTAGAATTATGTTTGTGTTTTCTACTTTGAATACATTTCCCTAAGTCTTCCTCAATGACTCTGTATTTTATAATTAAAATGTTAAAGTCCTGTAAGGTAATTATTATTGTTATGATTCTTTAGTCTTTCCAGTGTCAGCCTGCCTTTAGCTAAGATAATTCCAATAGTAAATGGACAGATCCATTCGGTTTGCAGTGAGACACCTAGTCATTTTGTACAGGTAAGAAGAAAGCATGGGGGCATTATCAAAAACAAATTGTATTCTTGTTGTGGTCATGTGTGTCTAACATAAAATTACATTTTCTGCTGTGATATTTGTTGAAAAGAACCCAAAATTTGAAACCATATGTAAAGTGTAGAGAAAGCCTCATGGGAATAATAATGTTATCATAGCAAATTTATAAGTTGGGAGTACCTTTCCTCATGTCTACTGCCTGTTGGACAGCATTTAGTCCAAGTGCATTCTAACCAGGTGAATTTATGGGCCTTAACAGGGGTTTTTTTTTAGAGATTTTTGCTATAGGGCGCATGAGCTCACCAGAGAGAGAAACAGAGAGAGAGAGAGACAGAAAGCAAGAAATCACCCCCTGGGGGGGATGTCCATGCCACCATCCCTTCTCTATTTTCCTCTCAGGAGTTTGGGCACGCACGCACATAGGCCTGGCATGAGTTTTAAGTTCAAACCACAGTCAACTACGTGGGAGTCCAGCAGCATAACCATTATGCCATCTGCTGGTCCCCAGAGCATCATGTTTTGCATTAAATGTGCTGGTCAGAAGATTGAGGCTTGAGGCATATCCATGGTCCAGTTCTTCAAATTTTGAGGAAAAATTTAAAATTTAGTGGAGAAGTAAAACATTTTAGCAACTAATAAAATATAACCATTAGTAGTGCATCAATAAGCTGCTAACTACATGTTGCATGAACAGTGGGTTGTCAAATCATTTTTTAGAGTGTCTGAAATTCCATCTTAGGAAAGCATTTGGAACGCATTGGGTAAGACTGATATTTTTAACAGGATAACTTTAAAAATGCAGATTTGGGGGCTTGGATTTTGTTTTGTTTGAGTTATTGGGACACTTGGAAACTATTAATAAGTAAAAAAGTACTTGCAGGATACTTCCATTGCAGACTGCTTTAATAATGTACAGTAAGAAGAGACCTTAGAGCCACCTTAATGCCTAAAGTTTGCACCTTTTTTTTAAAATTTATTGTAATTTATAATTTATATATAAACAATACACATCTTTGTAGGGTACAGAATGACTTTAAAAGCATGTGTGCAACATATAATGAATAAATTGAGGATATTAACATATTTACCACCCTCAACATTTAACATTTTATTATGTTATAAAGATGTGGAAGCCATTCCAATGGTTATTCTGGAAGGATGTACTGAAGTGTCTGTGATGTTCTTTACTGTGAGGTACAGTTCTAAGGACAAACAAATCAATTAAAAACCAGACAACAGAAAGTCTCGTACATTAATGAGAATGGGGTTTAGGAAACAAAGTTGGTGGGACCAGCAGATAGCATAATGGTTACGTCACTGGACTCCCAAGTAGTCGACTGTGGTTCTAGTCCTGGACCTGGCAGTTTAAAACTCAAAACGGGCACATGTGCATGCACAAAATCCCAAGAAGAGAAGGGACTGTGGCCTGACCATCCCCCGCAGGGGGTGATTTCTCATTTTCTGTCTCTTTATCTCTGTCTCACTGGTGAGTGCATGTGCCCTAAAGCAAAAAAAAAACTCTTAACAAAAAAAAAAAAAAATACAAGTTACACCTTCTTAGTACCATTTGTCCAAATTTTGTTTATCTTCCCTGTAGACTCAGATTCAGGAATGTGAAGAGCACTGGCAGTAAGGGTTGTATTATTTCTTCCTTTCACTGCAGTGTCACTAGCCTGTCATGTGCATATTTTTGCTCTCTTTTCAGTCTTCTGTGTAATCTTTCTCACCCAGAAGAGTTGCAAAATAAATAGTGAATAATAAGGCTGATCTCATTTCACTGAATTTTAAGCTTCACATATTTCAGGCATTTGAACTTTAACTCCACTCCTCTTGACTTCTAGAAGTCTCTGGCTTGACCAGTAGACTGGTTGTTTTTACAGATAAGTGGGAAATACAGCCAAGTGTAAAATGTCATTGTTAGCCTTATTGCTTACATCATTTTATGTACCACATTTTAATAGCTAGTAAAATCACCATTGATACAAATATTTAGCAAAGTTTTCCAGTGTGATTGGGTGTAAATTTATTTCAGACCATAGATTGATATGGCTGCTACCAATTTTCTAAACTATAATTTTATGAGTTAAAACACCAAGTAATCTATTTATTTATTTATCATCATAATCTCGTTTATATTACATTTAACCACATATCACTTTACAGTGTATTACATTTCTCTTTTCCAGAAGGAATATGATGCATATCAGTCAATACAGAGACATTAAAATCTCCATTTCTTTTTTTTTTCTTTTCTGTCTCTGCTTTTATAGTCATATGCTTCATTATTTCAGTACATCTTTCATAAGCCCTTTGCCTTGATTAGAGTTTGTTCATTTACTTAAAATTAATCCTTTTCAATGTCTGCTACTACTTCAACCACACAGGTGTATAGGAGACCCTATTGTAGGAAGGCTGAGGAACAGGGACTGCTAGACTGGAAGGGGCCAGCTGGCTGCTATTTCAGGCTTCACACACCATGCATCCTGTGTGAAAGCACTCGCTGTGCTCTGGCAGAGGATAGCAGTCAGAGACCACACATAAACTTAGGAGAGTGGCTGTTTCAATAAAACTTTATCTACAAAAGCAGGCGACAGTGGTTTCGGTCTGCCGCCCACTTTGCTGACCCCTGTGGTAGAAGATAGAGTACTAGGAGGTAGTGTAGCTGGAAAGGCAGGAAATCAGGAGACAACTGAGAAAGCTAGTTTTTTCATGTTCTTTTTTTACTTGTTAAGTTTATTTCTTCCATGACAGAGAGAGGAAAGCATCCCCAACAGTGTCTTCACACCACAATCCACCCCCAGCCTGGGCCACGGGCGTGTACATGCACACATAGTGTGTACAGAACTCAGGACACCAACTCAAGGCCTTCTCATGAGTCCAGCTGCACAGAGCATTCCACGACTACTGCACCCCTGTCTGGCCCTCAATATAATTTTCATATTGCTTTCAAATAGCAGGAGGAAATTGCTTTATTTCTAACTAGTAACATAAAGAGAAGGCATTTATAGTCTGAACCAACCCTGTGATGCATAATTCTTATCTCAGATTACTGAAAACTTATCTAGGAACTGCATCAGGATACAGTATTTCAGCATATTTAAAGTCCTTACTGTAAAGCTGGGTCAGTAAACTAGGACCTAGGAGCCAAATCAGGTCAACCACCTGTTTTCCTAAAGTTTTATAGAATGACAGCCATGCCCATCATCTTCTTTATGGCTGCCCTTGCTCTACAAAGGTGCTTCATAAACTTGTTTGCACACTTCTTCTAACTGAAAAAAATAAAAACTCTCCCAGTGTTTCAATTATTTTAATGTATAATTTTAAAAACTTCATAAACTTAAGCTGAGAGCTATTTCATAACTCAAAAATATGTATATCATTAAATGGATTCCAGACCACAGAAACAAACACACCTAACAATAATGTGGCTGATGGCTACTAATTCATTGTCCAAAGTGAATATGGACCTGCCTGCTATTGTTCACATTGTCATTCAGCCTGCTGCTGCTACACCTGATTTGCTGGGGCTTATGGGGTCTTTTTATGTTGTGTGTGTGTGTGTGTTTGTTTGTTTGCTTGCATAGAGAGCATGCACTCACCAGAGAGAGAAATTATCCCTCAGCAGATATGACCATGTTGTAATCCCTCCTCCTCCATTCTTCGCCTGGGATTTTGAGCACACATGCCCACCATTCTTTTCAAGCCACCAAGTCCAGGACTCAAACTTCAGTTGTCCATGGGGGAATCTAGCGCACTACTACCACACCACCTGCTGGCCTGCTGGCTACTTTGTTGTTTCTTTGTTTGTTTTTAACTAACCTTCATTTGTAACCATGTGATTCATTGTCTGACCTTCATTTGAAAGATTTTTTTCTGCTTCTGTTCTTTTCTCCTTAAGCACAAAATTGTTAAAGTTATGCTCTTTGGAGCCAACAAGACCATAAATACTAACAAATGTCCTGAAATCAGGGACAATACTAGGTTATACATTCATTTTCCAAATGATCCCAGAGTGTGTTTGAAGTTTGTTTTTAGATTTTCATAGAAATGAACACATAAAAATTGCTAAAATTCTTTGGTACCTGGAAGTATGTCTGTAAATCCTGGTTTGAGAACATTGATCGAAAAATATGTTTCGTCAAGCACCTGAATACTTGACACTGAATACATTGAATTCTCTGATCAGAAATTAACCATGCATTGATTGAGATCAGGACTTGTCTAAAGGTCATGTGAGCCTTTTGATACTGAAGGAAAAAAAAAAAACACAGCCAGGTTTCCTTCCATTTCTCTGAGCCCACAAGGGCTCTCACCCTTTTCTGTTGACCCTTCCATACTGGTGGAGCCCAGGGACCTCGTCTCCAAATAGTGTCTGTAAACATGTACAGTGAAACACAAGACTTTAAAGAAAACCAATTACATAAAGCTTTCTTTGTAAAATCCAAGTTATGGTGCTGCAATATTGATTCTTAATAGATTAAATAACAGGACATAATGGGAATTTCAGTCACTTCCACAAGTGCTAAATGATAAGAAATATCTGTGGTTTCTGTTGAAGACAGATTCACACATCCTGCTGATACAATTACACTTTGTTGCCTACATTCATACTGAGGAAATATTAGATTTTAGTTACTAAGAATAAAGATACTGATTTTTTTCCTTATCTTCACATTCAAAAATGCCTTGAGGAGTGAGGGGTAAGAAGTCTTGCTCTAAAGTGGATTTGTGTGTTTTGGGTATGCATGTGTGTATATATAATCTGCACATACTGCATGTACACATACCATGTTAGACTTTCTAGAAAGTTACATATCTCAACCATGTCAGGTCATCTTCCAACAAAGACACCTTCAGTCTTATACATTCAGCATTGTAATAATTGATTCAACAGATATTTAGCATTTGACATACACATAAATGTATTAGAATGCCTATTTTGATGTATTTTTTTTACCCTCAAAGTCACTCTTGAATACTTACACCATCATCTCTTATATAAGAATGTAAACAGGGACCAGCAGATAGTGTAATAGTTATGACCAGCAGGTCGTATAATGGACTCCCACGTAGTTAACCAGAGTTCAAGACCCAGACCTGGCAGTTTAAAATTCACGCCAGGTGTGCGTGCATGCATGGTCAAGATCCTGAGAGAATGGAGGAGAAGGAATTGCACTGTGGTCATCCCCCCAGAGAGTGATTTCTCGCTTTCTGTCTCTCTGTCTCTGTCTCTGTGAGCACATACACACTATAGCAAAGATTTCTAGAAAAAAGAAAGAGGAAAGAAAAGAACCTAAACAATAAACATTTCCTAGAATTTGTTACAGGACAAAGTATTCCTGTCCTTAAATGATTTTCTTCTTGACCTTAATTACCACAAAATTTTGGGTTAAACTCATTGCTCTGTTGCAGAAATGAACTTGAGTCATCTGTACTTTTTATAAACTGTCATGTTATATTGTCATCTTTACTAGGATCTGTTGATGATGGAGCAAGTGAAAGACTTTGCTGCTAACGTGTACGAAGCTTTTAGTACCCCTCAACAACTGGAGAAATGATTTTCCCTCGAGAACTACAGTGGGATTCACTTACACTGAAAAAATAAACCACACCTAGAGTAACAGTTTGTTACTGAAATGCCTAATAAACATATATTCTTAAACAAAGTCTCCATTTCATAATGAAATAGATTTATTTGACATCTTAATATATTTTTTAAATTCATCAACAGACCAGTTTCTGTGGGCATATCTCAGTGTACACACAGTGCAAAGATCAGAATTGTTAATCATTTGTTACTCCATGGACATTAGTTCCAAACTGACTAAAAACTAATGTAGATAATGTTTTTATATGTGTAATATGTTGTGCAGTGTACTTTGACATTAATACCAAGGAGAAATCTGGGAAATAGGTCTAGGGTGTGTAAAATTTGGAATGTACTGTAGTTTTTGGACTTTAGTAAATGAAGTGAATCAGACTCCTGCAGCTACTCTTCAAAGGAATAAATTATTTGTCTCAAATATACCTTGATGGAAGACTTTTCTTATGCAAATCAGTGAATTTCAACAACTATGATCAGCTGTTTTTTTCTTTGCCTTTTTATTTTTGCTGTATTTTCAAAGGCTTTGTTAACGAGCCTTAGAAAGGTACATACTGATTTAGAGGCTAAAATTGTGTTGATGCTGTTTACTCACAGCTATTATTTGTATATAAATAATTTTAATAACTTACTTTGTATTGATTTTGAGTACAGCAAATATCTTATTGCAATAAACTATTTTAGTAAAATATGGTTCTGTTGAGTTAATACTTTTCAGCCATTAACTTCTTTGTCCTATAGCATTTTTTGCTGTTATTTTGGAAGCGAGAGCACAAGTTTTATTTTAACTGGTAGTATAATGGGTGCTTTCTTTTAACTTGTTTACAAAAAATAAGTAAATAGCATTACCACTGAAAAAGAAATAATTCCTTGTCTCTAGTAAATCTATAGTTGTGCATTTAATAGGGTAATAAGGGCAGAAATAAATGAATCATTTGCGTATCACTAGCACAGTAGATGTTTTCAGCAATACAGAATATTTTCAGTCACATAATTTTATGTTCCACCCACATAATATATAGCTAAATAATAGGAGGTAGGAAATGAATTGTGAAGTCTCTTCTGAGGCCTCGCTAGGCCTAGAACGGGCTGCTTGGGAACCGTGTTTAAAATAGAGGTGTGGGCCAGCCCACAGTGTGGTGGTTTTGGTCTGCCTGCCTCAGTTCCTCTCCTTATTCACACCAGAACTCAATCACAAGTACCTTCCCTAATGACTGTCACACCCAAAGGCCCCACCCTGGGACAACACTTTTACAAAACAACCAAGTGAATCTTCAGAGGACATACCATTATCCTAACCATAACACATAGACACACACATATTTTAACTTTAAATAGTCTTATTTTTCAGTTGTTGCTGTGGGACACTGGTCTGCCCTAACTTTTCAATGTAGGTGTGCTGAGCCAGGGCACTGGGGGCTAGCGATTAGAATCACTACTTTCCAGCACAGGTCCGCTGACAGGTGGTTTCCATTTTTCTTTCTTATACCAATCCCATGTATTGGATTACATAGGTGTGAACCAGAGATGCAGAATTCTTGCAGATTTTTCTATATTCCCTAATCTTTCAGAACTGTCTTGCCCACCCTTAACTAATAGCCTAAAGAAATTTTTAAAAATGTTTAAAGGCAACATACTTTTATCTGGTTTTTACAAATCATTCAGCTCAGCTTCCACAGAAACTACCACTCTGACAATCATGTTGTCAGCCTATATCATGATGAAAGCTCAAATGGCATAATCAATCAGGTATCTGTAGTTTCCTAGAGTGGCCATGACAAATCAACACTAACTGGGTGGCTTCAAGCAACAGAAATTTATTCACTCACAATTCTGTTGGCGAGAAGTCTAAAATCCAGGAGCCTGCAGGGCCGTGCGTGCTTCCTCTGAAGGCTCTCAAGGTCCTGCCAGCTCTCCTGGCCTCATGACTCCAGGCACCACTTTGCCAATAGCAGCTTAACTCCAATCTCTGCCTCCTCTTCACATGGCCTGTGTGTGTGTGTCTGTGTCTTTTTCTGTCTCTTATTAGGATATTGTTCTCACTGGATTTAGGATCCACCCAAATTGAATATGAGCTTATCTCAATACTTAACCTTAATTTTATTTGCAAAGACAGTTTCCAAGTAAGATCACAGTCTGAGGTCCCATTGGTGAGCACTGTTCGGCCCACTGCAGTGACAGATGCAGCTGCCCACGGCCACGGGCAGAAGTACAAGATGTGCCTGCTCCCTGAAAGCCTGCCTGCAGCTTGTCCTGGGCGCCATCAGTCAGTGTGTTCTTCCAAGGAGATGGAGACGTCCGTACAGCACGTTGGTAAAATGGATATCACTGAAAAGTGCTTCTACCTTTTCTCTTCCAAACTCATATAAATGCGATTGTTACTGTATACATATGAAAATCCGATAGTATTTTTTAATAATTTTTCTATTTGTTTAGAAATTTGGCAGGAAGATTCTTATCTAACTAAGCCTTTTACTAACAGAAATGAAAGGAACCAAAGGCAAAACATCTGTTGTATTTTCTGTTGTCCTTATTCATATTTATTTGAATGTACTCACCTTGTAGAGCAACTGTGTTGCTTCAATATGGGAAACATAAGAAAATAAGATGAAATCTTATTAAAGTGATAGGCATATTTAAACTAGCAAAGTCAACATCAGTGTCTAGATTACTCTGTCTAGTGATCTAGTTTGGTTTGCTTTCAATATTTTTCTAGGCACTGGAGTTCAAAGTTACTGAAAATGGGACCAGCAGGTGGTGTGGTGGTTAAGGTGCTAGACTCCCACATGGCCAACTGTGGTTCAAGTCCAGACCCAGCAACTTGAAAATTGTGCTGGGCACATGTGCATGTGTGCCTAAAATCCCTAGAGGAGAAGGGATTGTGTTATGGTCATCCCCCTGGGTTGATTTCTCACTTTTTTTCTCTCTGTATCTCTTTGTGTCTCTCCTTTGTGGTGAGTTCATGTACCTATGACAAAAACCTAAAAAGAAAAAAAAATACTGAAATTCAGGGCCAGCACCACAGCACTTAACCATGGTTAAGCACTGTGCGTGCGGAGCCAGGTCCCACATGGCCCACCATAGCTCAGATCCCAGCCCTGGCAGCTTGCAAGACACGTGGGATGGTGAAATGGAAAAAGGATTGCAGTGTGACCATGCTCCATCAAGGGATGCCTTTTCTCTCTTTCTTTCTCTCTCAGTCTGGCAAGAATACACACATTCTAACAACTAGACAAAAAAAAAAAAAAAAAGTTACGGGGCCAGCCAGATAACATGGTGGTAAAGTGGCTGGATCCTACAGACAGTCTATATAGTTCAAGTTCTGCACCTGCAGCTTGAAAAACACCAGGTACATGTGTGTGCATGCCCAAAATCTTTAGAGAAGGAGGATCACAGAGTGAGTTCTTGCTTTCTTTTTTTCTTTTTGTCTCCCTGGTGAGCACACACACACTCTCTAGCAAACACATATGAATAAACTTTAGAAAATTAAAATGTAAAAATACTGAATTTTTTTTTAGTTTGTTGCATGCACTCACTGCAGAGAGACAGAGAGAGAGGGAAAAGGAGAAAGCTCTTCCCAATGGGGTGGGGCCATGCCACAATCCTGTCTCAGCTTTTCCAACCTGTAGGGATTTGGGGCACACATGCACAAGTGCCTGGAGCTTCTTCAAGCTGATAGGGCTGGGATTCGAGCTGTGTAATTGAAAAGTTACTGAAATTTAAACAAAGTAATTTAAAAAAAAAAGATTTTTGCTAGAGGGCACATGTGCTTGCAGGAGAGACAGACAGACAGAGAGAGACAGAGAGCAAGAAATCACCCCCTGGGGTGGGGCGGCTACACCACAATCCCTTCTCTTCAATTCTCCTCTTGGGATTTTGGGCACATGCACCTAGCATGAGTTCTAAGCCTCCGGGTCTGGGACTTAAACTGCTAAACAAAGTAATTCTGTACCTAAATAACTCTAGAAAAGAATTAATTGGTTGGAGGATAAAGACTTACTGGCTTAAATTGGGCAAGAAAAGGTCTGATTTTTAATTGTCCTTACTATAATGCTTGCCCTCTTTAGCACAGATAATTCTGTAAATTTGCCAGTGTTTGAGTCCTTGTTGAGACCAAGTTGTAAAAGTTTACATGTAAACAAGAAATACCTTAAATAAACTTAAATTTGGCGTATCCTACTTTTTCTTTTGTACTGTCCAGTTATTTGGCAAAGAACTTTCAGTGTCTCTGAAAGGTTGAGCTGTATTTTGTCATTTAGCTCCCTCCTTATGGATCATTAAATGCTATATCTGTCTGTAATGTACTTATGTATTCCTATTATCGCCTTTATTCTTCATTTTAAAAGGTGGACAGACAGGGTAGAAGTTCAAGTGGCGCACGGGTTTGAGTCTCGAAAGTACTTTGTTCAAACAGATCATCATATTTTGTGTTAGGACTCCTGTCACGTCATTTGATTGGGTTTTGCTTTCCTGTTTGTTTCTCAGTTTCATGTTTGAAATCATACAAACCTGTCATTGCATCTAATAAAACACTAATTAGCACTTAAGAATATTAAGGTATTTATCCACTATAGCTAAGTTTGGCATGGTTTCAAAAATTCAGTAGTTGCAGGAACTATAGCAATAAGTACTTGATTTCAAAAGTATTCAGCCTTGGCATGGTGGTTAAGGGAAATGGATTCCCATATGGCCGACAGTGGTTTGAGTCCCAGACCTAGCAGTCTAGCTTTCTCTCTCTCTCTCTCTCTCTCTCTCTCTCTCTCTCTCTCTCTCTCCCCCTCCCCTCTCTCTCTCTCCCCGCCCCTCGTCTCTCTCTGGTCAAATTAAAAATAAATAAATAAAGTTAAATAAAATAATTTTTTTAAACAAGTATTCGGCCTTACTATTACTTTATAAAATAAATGTAGTGAATAATGTTTTATTTCGCTCTCTGAAGAAATTTGGAAACAATGAGATGCCTGCCTTTGACTATTGTGTCCAAATGGAAATTACAGTGTTTCAAATATAGATATGCCTATGTTGAACACCTTGGGTTGAGGGGAATGAGTTTTATCATCAGTTTTTCTTTACATTAAAATCAGTATTATTTTTGCTTCATTTTAGGGAATATCTGAATACACTTACTAATTTTCAACTAATTTAATTTTTGAAGGCAAATAAAGCAAGCAAACTTACTCATTTAAATTGGATCTCAAATTAGCTCATCTATAAGAACAGATCCACATCCCCAGCCCTGACTTCCTTACACACACACACACACACACACACACACACACACACTGTAAGAATATGTACTAAAATATATAGGTGATCTCAACAGTGACTTTATCTTTTGAGCATTTCTGTATGTTTCAAGATACCTACAATGAATGCGTATCAGCTCTACAGTTAAGAGGGGGTAAAAGACAAAACAATTTTATAAAAAGACCATTAGTGGAAGCTCTGGAAATACATACCCGGCTCAGTTTATTACGTCCCACCTATATTAGCTGGCAAGGACTGCCATAACAAAAGCCACAGCATGGTGGCGTAAACAACAGAAATGCACTTTCTCACCATTCTGGAGGCCAAGATCATGATGTTGACTGATTGTGTTCTCTGGGGGCCTCTCTCCTTGACTTGCAGGTGGCTTCCTTCTCACTGTGTCTTTACATGACCTTTCCACTGGGCCGTTGCCCCCAGTCTCTCTTCCCCAGCTTAAGGATACCAGTCCTACTGGATTGGGGCCCCTTCCTTTTGACCTCATTTCATCCTAATTACTTCTATAAAAAGGGCCTGTTGCCAAATACAGTCACATTGGGGGTTAGGGCTTCAGTTAAACACAATTCAGTACAGCACCACCAACTCCTACCTACTCTAAAGCAGCAGAAAATACCTGTTCTCTCACACGTGGCAACAAATTCAATGTTGAGAAACTTTAATGGCAAAGTATGTTGCAGAGTTAAGATAGTTACATGGGGAATTAAGGGAGAAAGAGGAAAGGTAGGCTGAATTGCCTAAATAATGACTTGATTTTTCTTGACCAGTTTTACACTTACTCTCTCCATGTGCCCCAATGATAGAAGCCTGCTGTTTCTTAGTCTCAGCTGAAACTGCAGCATGGGCCACCTTGCTGTGCATTAGATTACATTACTTAGCGCTAGAGTCCAGCCCCATTTACAGGGCATCTGATGAGAGGTTAGCTGTGGCAGTTCTACTGTAATGCCATTGCGCTCCAAAGGAGTCCATTTCAGTGACTGTCCATGTCCCAGTAGTTTTACCTGAAATTAAAAACATATATACATGTCTTCAAATGCCTGTCTTTGTAAGTCACCCACTTTCTATGAGAAACAGTAATTAGTAGTATGGCTTTTCTTCTTAATTATTTTATTTAATTTTATTTATTATTATTTTGTATTTTGACCAGTGACACACAGAGAGAGAGAGAGTGGGAGGGAGGGAAAGTGAGAAAGCAAGCTGCTAGGTCTGGGACTCAAACCATGGACAACCATGTGGGAGTCCAACACCTTAACCACCCTGCCACCTGCTGGCCTCCTGATTAGCATTTCTAAAGTACTGCCTCTAAGAGTGTCTTTGCTTTAAAAGAATTATTTATTTACATATTTATTTAATTCCATTTGTTATTATTATTTTTAATTTGACCAGAAAGAGACAGAGAGAGAGAAAAAAGGAAGGTGAGAAAGCAAGCTGCCAGGTCTGGGACTCAAACCATGGTTGGTCATGTGAGAATCTAGTGCCTTTAAAACCACGCCACCTGCCAGCCCTGGAGATTCATTTTTTACTGTAATGTACTGATTCACAGGGTGTCTTAACTCTTGATCCAATCAAGTGAATCCATCTATCTTTCTCCTATATTGATCTCATAATGAAAGTGTGAAAGGGCTGAGGAAGAACTATAAACATTTCGATGGAGTGTCAGAGTAGGAGAAAGGCTGAAGAGAGAATTGGGGATAGAAACGACTCTGGAACCAACCTGCCCAATGAAGGCCTACCCAGCTTTTGTGCAGAATGTTTGGAGAAAGTCTCTCTCTTATTCAGCCATCGTTCCTGTCCAGATTTTCCAATAATCTCCACTACTCAACAATACATGATTCTGATCAATCATTATACCCTGTAATTGTCTCATAGCTTCAGCCTTAATGTTTATATCAAATGAATTCAAATAAGTAGTTTTCTACATATTTGAAGGTTATTTTGAACAATAAAACTACTTATCCGTAGATCACTGCAAAACCAAAATTCATGTAATCTTAAACAATAATACTAATTGGTGTCAAAGGGAACATATATAAAATAAAAGATAATTGATGTCAGGCTCATGTATTAAGTTGTAATTACAGCTAGGTTTGAACTCCATCTTCTTTCTGCCTGATCAACCATAAGTGTTAGAAATGAAATGTGAACAGATGGATGTAAGGAGAATCAGATGGACAATTCGCTTCCTAAGGGATCATCATTTTTTAAAAAATAAGCTATAAAATATATCAGAATGAATTCAATGTCAGACCTGTTAGTTCTAACAGGTTAATCTTTAAATTTCTCCCAGACTTTTTATAAACTTAAAGTAGTAGGGTCACGACATCTCACTTCCATTCTTTTTTATTTTTTTAAGAATTATTTATTTGGGGACCAGCAGTTAGCATAATGGCTATGTCACTGGACTGCCATATAGTCAGCTGCCGTTTGAGTCCCAGACCCGGTGGCTAAAACTCACGCTGGGCACGTGTGCGTGCGTGCCCAAGATCTCAAGAGGAGCATGGAGGAGAAGGGATTGTGGTGTGGCCATTCCCCCCGGGGGTGATTTCTCACTTTCTATCTCTCTGTCTCTCTCTGTCTTTCTGGCAAGCACACACGCCCTGTAGCAAAAACCTCTCCAAAAAAAAAAAAAAAAAAAGAATCATTTATTTTAATTTTATTTATTTATTGTATTGATTGGTTGATTGATTTTTACCCACTGGAGAGAGAGAGAGGGATTGTGAGAAAGCAGCCACAAGGTCCAGGACTCAAGCCACAGTCGGCCATGTGCGAGTCCAGCGCCTCAAACACCACACCTCCTGCTGACCCAGCATCTCACTTTTATTCAGATGTGTTCTACCTTGGGTGTCGAGAAGCACCTGGATTCCAGTTTTATGAAAAGAATCATGTTGGATGCATTCAGTGGACTTGAACAAGGTCGAATGACGGCAAAGAATAATGTCTATTTTTTACTAATATGCATGGAAATAATGTAGCTGTTTCCTGAGTTTACTTTTCTGAGAAATAAAGTTTTAAAGGTTTTGGCCAAACATTTACCATTAATGATGCTGATTTTAAAATTACCTTTATGTGTTGTAAGAACAGTACATACCCCTTTTAGGCTAAATTAAAACTTCTATTTTCATTAGGAATATTCTAGTTAGCAATTTAAAAGAACAATAAAGATAAAATTCCCTCTTACCTCTGTTGCTCCCAGAGTACCTTTGGGTTGGCCAAGAAACAGCTGTCCTGATATGGGCCATTTAAGAAAAATGGCATAGACCAAATTTTCTTTAGGTCTGGATGTGTACCTGGTTAAGAGAACAAAGCATAGTAACAAGGTGCATTCGTGTTTCTTATTATGGGTCAGATCTGGGCCTGTGGGTGGGGACGGTGTTCTTTAGACACGGTCTTGCTCTGTTACGGCCCTCCTGCCTCATTTCCCCAAGGAGCTAAGGCCATAGGCGTGCCACTCTACCCTTTTTAGGGTGGGCCAGGAATCAAACCCAGGCCTACTCAGCCTGCCAGGCAGCAGCATCCAGCATGTGCTACCGCAGCTGGGCCCACACCTGGAATTTTTTTTACAGCGATACTTCCATGGAGTAAATATTTACCAATGACTCCATCAATAGAAGGAGAGAAAAACAGCCCCATGGTGGTCTAAAAGCACCTTCCTCTTCCACGCCTCCAGTACTAACAAGGAATTCTTAGACAAGGAAAATGTTCTTGGGCTAGTATTCTTCATCAGACTGTTTGTATGTATGTATGTATGTATGTATGTATGTATGTATTTATTTATTTATTTTTGGAGAGGTTTTTGCTATAAGGTGTGTGCACTCGCCAGAAAGACAGAGAGAGACAGAGAAACAGAAAGCAAGAAATCACTTCCCGGGATGGCCACGCTGCAATCCCTTCTCCTCCATTCTCCTCTCAGGATCTTGGGCACGCATGCACATGCACCCGGCATAAGTTTAAGCCACCGGGACCAGGACTCGAACTGTGGTCAACCACATGAGAGTCCAGAGACATAGCCATTATGCCAACTGCTGATCCTCATCAGACTGTTCTGCTGGTCCCCATCAGACTGTTCTTAAGAAGCTGAAAAAAGTGGGGGGATGGAGGTGAGCTAAGGGGGTTGGATGAAAGAGCAACACTAGGTGGCTTTCCATGTCTGATTCAACTCTCTATGTTTACTCCCCAGCAGTGTGCCTATTGCTGTGCCCAGTGTTAGAAATGCAATGAGGGACCAGAAGTGACGTGGTGGCTAAAGCGCTAGACGCTCCCACATGGCTAACCACAGTTCAAGTCCTGGACCTGGTGGCTCTCTCTCTCTCTGTGTGTCTCTCTCTAGTCAAATTAAAATACATGAATGAATGAATAAATAAAATTAAATAATTATTTTTTAAAACAAGAAATGCAATTGGGAGGAAAACACATAGTTCTTCTGAAGCTTAGATTATACAGGGACAGACATTAAACACAAGTAACATGAAAGTGTAAGTTTTGATACACATGAGAGGAAAAAGGAAATTGAGAGATTATAATAAGGGGATCTTCTTGATTTAATCATCAGAAGCCTCATCAAAGAAATGACATTTGGGACCAGCAGATGGCGTAATGGTTACATCGCTGAACTCATACGTGTGACCTAGCTGCTTAAAACACCAGCCAGGCAGGTGTGCATGCATGCCCAAGATCCAAAGAGGAGAATGGAGAAGGGACTGCAGCATTGCCATCCCCCCGGAGGGTGATTTCTCACTTTCTGTCTCTCTGTCTTTCTCTGTCTCTCTGGCAAGCACAAGCCTATAGCAAAAAATCTCACTACCAATAAAGAAAGAGGAAAAAAAGAAAGAGAGAAAGAGAAAGAGAAAGAGAGAAAGAGAGAAAGAGAGAAAGAGAGAAAGAGAGAAAGAGAGAAAGAAGGAAGGAAGGAAGGAAGGAAGGAAGGAAGGAAGGGAGGAAGGAAATGACATTTAATCTGCAGCTTAAAGCATGAATGAGAACAAAGGAGAAGGTATAGGAGTGTGCTCTAGACAAAGAAACAGCTCGTTCACTTATCCACTGAATTATTCTATGTGTTGAAATCTTTAAATGCTAGTCTCTATCTCAGAGTCAGAGACTGAACAAAGTCCCTGTCTTCATGGAGCTTGCATTCTAGTGGGAATAATTAGAATGAGCAAATAAATACAAGTCTCTTCATCTTGCGATACTGCAACTCTGTCACCGTAAAACAATAACTTCCCACTTCCTCCTCCTCCAGCCTCTCAAAACCGCCTTTCCAGTTTTGTGATAACTGTCCTGAAAGTTTATTCATGTTGTAACATATGTTACAATTGGCTTCACTTTTTTTTTTTCTCTTTTAGGTTTTCACCATAGGTCACATGTGCTTGCTGGAGAGAGACAAAGAGTGAGAAGGAAGTGAGAAATCAGCCGCAAGAGGGATGGTCACGCTCCAGTTCCTTCTCCTCCATTTTCCTCCTGTGATTCTGGGCACTCATGCACATGTGCCCGGCATTGAGTTTCCAGTCACCAGGTTCAGGACTCAAAGTATGGTAAGTCATGTGGGAGTCCAACACCTTAATCATCATGCCACCTGCTGGCCTCGAATTTCCTTTTTTTTCCCCCCAAAGCCAAATGTATGTATTTACTAGTTTGCTTCTCCATTTATCTGTCAATAGATACTTGGGTTGCTTCCATATTTGTTATTGTGAAGAATGCTGCTATGAACAGGGGTATACAAATATCTCATGAATCCCTACTTTCATTCTTTTGGGTGTACACCCAATAATGGAATTGCGAGATCACATGGTAAGTCTAATTTTTTTTTTAGAGGTTTTTGCTATAGGGCGTATGCGCTTGCCAGACAGACAGAGACAGAGAGATAGAAAGCGAGAAATCACCCCCGAGAGGGGATGGCCATGCCACAATCCCTTCTCCTCTTGGGATCTTGGGTATGCACGCTCACGCACCTGGTGTGAGTTTTAAGCCACCGGGTCCGGGATGTGAACCGCGGTCAACTATGTGGGAGTCCAGTGACATAGCCATTACTCTAACTGCTGGTTCCTTTTTTTTAAAATTATTTATTTATTTATCCATACTGTTTTCCACAGTGACTGTGCCATTTGACATTTCTACCAACAATGTCCAGGCTTCCGATGTCTCCATATCCTTTGCAACATATGTTATTTTGTACTTTTTCTTTCATAGTAACCAGTCTAATGGACATGAAGTAGTATCTCAGTGTAGTTTGACTTGCATTTCCCTAATGATTAGTGATGCTGAATATCTTTTCTTGTGCTTATTGGCCATCAGACATTTCTACCAGTACTACTGTTGTCTACGTGAGGAGACAGGTGAGTGGTGCTTCCTAACCTGCCAGCTTCCCAGAATCCACTCTATTTTGACTGATTTTTGATCGTACCTTTTCTCCGCTTTCGAGTATCTTTTGCTTGCTAATTTGATAAGCTATAACGCCTGCAAAAATCAGCATTTACCAAACTGACTAAACTAATCTTTGGTTTGGGTCAAATAGACTTGGTAAAGGAAATGACTTACCACACATCTGGAGTGACAGTGTCATTCTGGGATCGCCAAGTGTGTGTCTCATAAATGGCTTCCCCATTGACTTTTAGCCAGAACCCCATTTGCCTTAATCGCTCCTCAAAGATTGCAGAAATAGTGCCATCTAGGGTGGGTCCAATATTCATCAGAAGATTACCTCCACAGGACACTGTTTCTACCAGTTGCTAAAAAAATGAAGAATAAATATGGTTCTTAGAGAAATAGAACAATTCCATCTTTAATGTGCTACTACATGGTATTGGATTGTTGGAAAAGTCATGATGCACTTTGGCATAGAAAATAATATGCCATGACTTTTCTGACAACTCAATTTTTATACATGTGTAATACAGTCATTATCCAGAAGAACAAACAGAATAGAAAAATGCCCTATTTTATGGGCCACTGAGCTATATGTAAGAAATAATTCCCACACAATCACACTAGGAGGAACATTATGAAAACAGTCACCAGGTATTCTGTGGTACCTTCACCAATTCTTCAATTG
The DNA here is from genome assembly GCF_000334495.1 of Tupaia belangeri chinensis. NCBI lineage: Eukaryota > Metazoa > Chordata > Mammalia > Scandentia > Tupaiidae > Tupaia > Tupaia belangeri. The sequence continues at coordinate 198,401 of NW_006199342.1, forward strand.
TCAGGTAGTCGGAGATCCAAGCATCCCTCCGATAGCCCCAGGAGAACTTGTCTATGGTCATGCAGTTTTCCCATTTATGTGGCAAAAGGTGTCCTGGGTTGTAACGGTCACTGCAGGTGTAGTAGCCACCATGCTTGCAGATGCTCCCATCTCCCCAGCGATCATTGGTGACCACTGTATCCCGAACTGGGCTGAAATGAAAATGTTTTAAAACAAACAAACAAAAAATCTTTATACAAAAGAAAATGTCACTGAAAAGAGGTCTAAAACTCTACTCCTGGAAAACAATCACAGCATAAGGTAGTGGAAAGACCATGGTTTAGAAGTCAAGTAGACCCGAGCTGGTTGGAGTCCTGGCCCTGTCCTTTCCTAGCTCCCAAGCCTAGAGTTAGTTACCTAACTCCTGAAAAATGAATGTTCTCATCTCTTATTAAAACAAAATTAAGTGATATAAAACACTGAGCCCAGTGCCCAGCACATATCACACTTATAAGACTACTATACTATTATTTGAAGCTCTCCCCCAACCCATACTGTTAACGGTAGCCAAGACTGAGTTTATGCTCAAGACATTTTTCTCTCCAATGACTGAATAATCTCATGCATATATTCAAGTCTTTCTCATTCTCTTACGATTGTGCCTAATATTAAAAAATCCCAGGAAAAAAATGGCTGCTGGCAATATGTGAAATATCCCAACATTACCTATCATAGCAGGTGGTACAGCTAGAGGAGACCCCACGTACTTAGAGGGAACAGTTTTGATCCATGAATTGAAGTGAGTGATTCCCAGCATCTTCCTTTGGCAGGAGTACCTAGAGACACTGCTGTTTTAGGAATCCACAGGACTCCAGAATATGCCCTTCGTGGGCCCAGGAAGCTCAATGAGGCTGCCTGACCTCACAGCACACCACCAAAGGCTTTCTAGTTACATCTGTAAGTATGGTCCATACAGTCCACGCCTGGTCGAGGCGTTCAGTCAGAGCTCCTTGTTCTAGTGGGGCAGCTTTGAACATGCGAGGGATTAATAGTAAAAAAGATGAAGCAGTGAGAATGCAGAAGATAAAAGAAGAGAGGAGATGGACAAGGTGACAGAATGGGCAGCAAAGGTCATTAGAAAGTAAGAACAGAGTTGATGCTGTGGTGAAGGGGCAACCACTTGCCACTCAAGAGAAGCCGGAGGCCACACGGTGCCCATGGTTCGGCTCTCCAGCCTGCTCAGTCTGAAACATGCTGGGCACGCATGTGAGTACCCAGGGCCCAGCAGGCTGGAGAACTGCCTGAAGTACGACTAGACCCTATAGAGAGCGATCATCTCTCTCTCTCTCTTTCTCACACACACGTGCATTTGTGCACATGCTTCCTATCACACATTCAGAAAAACAACAAAGAAAGATTAAAAGAAGCAGTTAGAAGAACTGAAAAGCACATCATCAGAAACAGTGGTGAATAAACAGAATGGTCCCAGAAGAGGGGCCAGGAGAGACAGAAGTAAGAAATGAAAAGACCCACAAAATTAATACCTTCAGAGTTCTTGATCCAGCGACTTTTAGTTTCATTTCAAAACCAGACTATTGAGTTGTCTGACTGAGGTGTATTTGACTCCTGATTTGTTTACGCTTGGTTATTGTGAGTTAGGATTCATATATCTAATAAGCACTATTAGCAATGATCTCCACTCCTCCATATGAGTCTAAAAGGAAGTATTTCAAGAAGCAAGGGAAGGGCAATGTTACAAAGTCCGTAGACCAGGACTGCTGAAGGCCACCACAGCCCTCCTGACACCGTACACACCTGTCATTGTACAGCCAGGCGAGGAAGCCGGTGCTGTTCCAGTAGCTGTCCGGCGCCCCTCCGTCGCCATCCGACCACAGCACCTCCGGCTGGTACTTGGTCACCAGCTCGTAGAGCTCAGGCAACGTCTTAGAAACTGGAAACTGTCGTTTGCGAAAGGACCCGAGCTGATCCTCAAGGAAGAGAGGGTGAAACCATTCAAAAAGGGAGTAGTACAGTCCAAAACGCAAGTCAGTCCTGTTCCTGATGGCCACCTCGAGTTCCTTGACGATGTCCCTCTTGGGCCCTTCATCTACAGCATTCCAGTTCCAAGAATACTCTGAAGCCCACAAGGTAAAGCCTGGAAAAGTAGGTGAAAAACCCTGTAAGCAGAGCAATGTTAGTACATTTCCACCCACACAAATGCCAAAACCCACTAGACGGTACACGTGATGCTTTAAAACTCTACAAATGGCTATTTTATGACAGGTTTTTTTGGGTTTTTTATTTTTATTTATTTATTTTTTTTGGTCATAGTATTTAGTGGACATTTATAAGAGAAATAAATGTGAATTTAAACAAGGTGGAACTGAGATATAAAAAGCAACTTTCAGGGTATACTAGGGTCAGTGTAGTCGCATCTACTGCCAATATTTTCCCTCTTAGACTTGAAGGGCCTTGGGGGATAGTGTTCCCTACTCTACCACCCACTGCTAGCAGGATATGGCATGAAATAAGCAACCACAGCAGACCACAGCTGAAGTGGGGACATCTTCCACACCTACCGTAATCTATGATGGCTCCAGTTTATAATGATCTGAGACGCAGTCCTTCAAGATTCTTACTTGTCTTCTCAAATAAAGATTAAAGTTATATTGGCTAGTTTTAGGGTTGACTATTTTGTTACCCTGTGATTCTTTAAACACTGGTGTTCCATGTGTGGTAAATCTCTTTTAGCCTGATTATTTGTGTAACCGGGTTAGGAGGAGGAGACATTATATTTCCCAGGAGTTCAGTACTTGAAAATACACCTCCCATTTGCAATCTCATCCTATTCAACATCTAAGGAACTTAGATGTTGTTCTTCACCCCAAACTGAATAATCTACCAACTACATAAGAAAAAGAGTGCATACTATTAAACAAGCACTTTTAAATAATTCATATTTTAACTGGAGTTTGCATTTAGAGTCTTAGAAGAAATATATAAACAGAAATAATTCAGAAACAATAAATAAGCCTCAAAAAAAAAATGTCAGGTGCTCCTTGGAGATATAAGTACATTGTTTTACTAAAATTAGAATCTTTAAAAGCTGGGTGTGATTGTAGTCTTAGATATTTGAAAAGCAGAGGCAGAAGGATCATAAGTTCAAGGCCAGCCTGGGCAGCACAATAAGACTCAATTTTAAAAAATAAATTTTTTGAGCGGTTGTTGCGTTAGGGCGTATGCGCTCGCCAGAAAGACAGAGAGAGACAGAGAGACAGAAAGTGAGAAATCACCCCCCAGGGTGGATGGCCATGTCGCAACCCCTTCTCCTCCATTCTCCTCTCAGGATCTTGGGCACACAAGCACATGCACTGGCATGAGTTTAAGGCACTGGGTCCGGGATTTGAACAGTGGTCGACTACATGAGAGTCCAGCGACATAGCCATTACACCAACTGCTGGCCCCTTAAAACATAATTTTTTTAAAAATCCTAGAGAGTAGACATTCTTAGGACACTGTTGGCGAGACACTACTTTCGTAAATTAGGACAAGTCTAAGATTGACTCACTCGGTTTTATTTTAAGAAGCTTTTAAAACAGTTCATTCTTATTCCAAAGATATTTGTGGTAAACTTCAAAGTAGTGTTGATATTAAAAGTAATATTTCAACATCTTTTTTAAAGGTTTTTGCCATAAGGCAAATGCATTCACCAGAGAGAGAGACAAAGTGAGAAATCACCCCCCACCCCCCATCCCAGCAGGGAGGGTCACACAGCAATCCCTTCTCCATTCTCCTCCTGGGACTTTGGGTACCTACAAACATGCACCAGGGTGAACTTCAAACCACCAGGTCTGGGCTGCCAACCACGGTCAGCCATGTGGGAGTCCAGCACGTTAACCACCAGATGGTCTGCTGGCCCCAATATTTCAACATTTTTTAATTGGGCAGGCCCTGATGTCAGGCAGTGTTGAAACCACATGGTCTTCAGTGTACTGTAAGCTCACACGGTGATCTTCCTGAGTTCAGCAGCGCATTTTCCACACGCAGTGGAAGCCTCTGACAACATGGGTCTTGGGAAACACATGAAAGTGGGCCACATCGTCTGTCCTCACAGTCTGATTGAGAGTGTAGGGGTTTATCTGTTTGTTTTCAATAAACTCACTGTACAATACCTTGTATCATACAGCTTGTGGAAGTGCCTAGACATCAGTAAATCAACATTTTCTCAGGGAAATACACTTTATAAACATCCATTGCAGCAGGAGAAACACCTACAGGAAAAAATCATGAAGCTATCTGAATGTGGCCAAAGGGAAAAATAGTCTAAGATAATTCCAGATTTTTTGGTTGTGGTTTTCCCCTCCACTTCTCCCTCACCCCCAGAGAAAACAATGAGGCAAAATTTCCTTGTTTTTTAGAGAGAGGTTTTTTTTTTTTGGTTTCCTTTGTGTGTGTGTGTGTGTGTGTGTGTGTGTGTGTGTGTGTGTGTTTTCTATAAAGAGAGACAGAGAGATGGAAAGCAAGAAATCAGTCCCCAGAGGGGTTGGCCACACCGCAATATCCCTTTTCCATTCTCCTAACAGAATTTTGGGCACACATGCACCCATGTGCAGTATGAGTTTGAAGCCACCAGGTCTGGGACTCAAACCATCAAACCATGGTTGACTCTGTGGGAATCCAACGACAAACAATGTAACCATTATGCCATCTGCTGGTCCCAAGGCAAAATTTCCTATAGCAAGGCAAAGGTGGTCGCACAAAGGAAACTAATGAATTAACACGTGGCTGGGATAGTAATTTGCTGATGCTTCCTTGGTCATACAGCTACTGGAGCTAATGGGTGGAATCTACCCTATTAACAGAGGCCACTGTCTGCTGCCACCACCTCTGGTATTTGGAGCACCATCAGAGCTCCACAGTCCTTTTCTCTCCAGGTGATCCGTGTGGTTTTCATCACTAGCAGCTCATCCACCATTTGCACCATTTGACCACCTATGAGTCAGACGAAAGTGCACGCAGGTTGTGTCCTTGATGGTGCAAGACTATGAGGCATAACTCTCATGGTGCCTGGCAGGGTGTATCACAGAGAAAGGAAAGGAAAGGGTGTAATTTCAATGATGAATTTTCACCAGCAACCCACAACCCACTTTGCATCCTTTCAATGAACTCTTGGAAACATCGTTAAATACGCATCTAATGAAACATCGCCATCTTGCTTCTATCATACACAGAGTGTGCTCTTTCTGTAACCCTCATGCCTCTCCATTTGGGTGGAACAGGTGGCACTTAAATTATAAGCAAATACAGGCTCCACTTAGGGTTGTTTCTAAGAGAAAACTGATTTTATGTGGATGACCTTGCTTCAGTTTCTTCTTTCAAGGGAAAAAAAAAAAATTGAAGCCAGCAAGAGGTGTAGTGGTTAAAGCGTTGGACTCCCACATGGCTGACCAGGGTTAGAGTCCCAGACCTGGCGGCTTGAAACTCACACCATGTGCGTATTTTGTGCCCAAATCCCAGAGGAGAATAGAGAAGGGATTGTGGTATGGACATCCTCCCAGGGGATAACTTCTGCTTTCCCTCTCACTGTGTCTCTATGTCTCTCTTCTCTCTGGTGAATGCACATGCCTAGTCCCCAGAGGGGTTGGCCACACCGCAATATCCCTTTTCCATTCTCCTAACAGAATTTTGGGCACACATGCACCCATGTGCAGTATGAGTTTGAAGCCACCAGGTCTGGGACTCAAACCATCAAACCATGGTTGACTCTGTGGGAATCCAACGACAAACAATGTAACCATTATGCCATCTGCTGGTCCCAAGGCAAAATTTCCTATAGCAAGGCAAAGGTGGTCGCACAAAGGAAACTAATGAATTAACACGTGGCTGGGATAGTAATTTGCTGATGCTTCCTTGGTCATACAGCTACTGGAGCTAATGGGTGGAATCTACCCTATTAACAGAGGCCACTGTCTGCTGCCACCACCTCTGGTATTTGGAGCACCATCAGAGCTCCACAGTCCTTTTCTCTCCAGGTGATCCGTGTGGTTTTCATCACTAGCAGCTCATCCACCATTTGCACCATTTGACCACCTATGAGTCAGACGAAAGTGCACGCAGGTTGTGTCCTTGATGGTGCAAGACTATGAGGCATAACTCTCATGGTGCCTGGCAGGGTGTATCACAGAGAAAGGAAAGGAAAGGGTGTAATTTCAATGATGAATTTTCACCAGCAACCCACAACCCACTTTGCATCCTTTCAATGAACTCTTGGAAACATCGTTAAATACGCATCTAATGAAACATCGCCATCTTGCTTCTATCATACACAGAGTGTGCTCTTTCTGTAACCCTCATGCCTCTCCATTTGGGTGGAACAGGTGGCACTTAAATTATAAGCAAATACAGGCTCCACTTAGGGTTGTTTCTAAGAGAAAACTGATTTTATGTGGATGACCTTGCTTCAGTTTCTTCTTTCAAGGGAAAAAAAAAAAATTGAAGCCAGCAAGAGGTGTAGTGGTTAAAGCGTTGGACTCCCACATGGCTGACCAGGGTTAGAGTCCCAGACCTGGCGGCTTGAAACTCACACCATGTGCGTATTTTGTGCCCAAATCCCAGAGGAGAATAGAGAAGGGATTGTGGTATGGACATCCTCCCAGGGGATAACTTCTGCTTTCCCTCTCACTGTGTCTCTATGTCTCTCTTCTCTCTGGTGAATGCACATGCCTTACAGTCAAAACCTTTTTTAAAAATGATTTCATATTGCCTGACCATTGTCACATTTGCATATGCTGTACTTACTTACCTTCGTGATGTTTGGAAGTTAAGACAATGTATTTGGCACCAGAGGCCTGAAAAATATCCGCCCATTGGTTGGCATTAAAAAATTTTGCTGTAAATAGAGGACCAAAATCTTCATATTTGAAACCAGGAGGGTAATTATCTTTCATAAAGTTCACATATTCTGGTAACTTTTCCTTTTGCCAGTACCACCTAATGTGACAAAAGGAAACAGCACATGCATAAGTGTTTGAAATAGCTGCTCCACCTCCCTTTACTGTTTCCCCCTTACCCAGATTCTTCCTCAATTGTCCATTGACTTGACTTGGCTTTAACAAACATGTAAAAACTAAAGCTCCCATGTTGTTTTCTTCTTTTTTTAAATTGGTCTATCACAATACCTTCTCCTCCAGTTTTTTACCTGTCAAGGTTTTTGGTACATGCGTACATACACCCAGCATGCCTTTCAAGCTAATGGGGTTGGGACTCAAACCAGGTCTGGTCATGTGGGATCCAGCTGCCTTACGCATTAGGTTAAGAAACTAGCCCACCTCTTGTTTTCCATCTGTCCCCATGTGATATCCTCTCAGCTAATAAATTAGAACATTCTAGGCAATCCAGTCCCTATTCTGTCTTAATTCTTCACTTCTAAATAATAACAGATAGTATGTTTCCTTCCTTTTTTTTTTTTTTTTTTTTTAGGTTTTCGCTATAGGACGCGTGCGCTCGCCAGACAGACAGAGAGAGACAGGGAGACAGAAAGCGAGAAATCACCCCCCAGGGGGGATGGCCACGCCGCAATCCCTTCTCCTCCGTTCTCCTCTTGGGATCTTGGGCATGCATGCACACACACCCGGTGTGAGTTTAAGCCACCGGGTCCGGGACTTATGCGGTCGACTATGTGGGAATCCAGTGACATAGCCATTCCGCTAACTGCTGGTCCCATGTTTCCTTCTTTTAATTATTTATTTAATTTTGTGTATTCATTCATTTATTTTAATTTGACCAGAGAGAGACAGAGAGAGAGAAAGAGGAAGAAAGGGAAAGTGAGAAAGCAAGCTACCAGGTCCAGGACTTGAACAGTGGTTAGCCATGTGGGAGTATCCAGCACCTTAACCACCACACCACCCGCCATCCCCACAAGCGGTAGTATGTTTCTTTACATAGTAAATCCTTTGTACATAAGTGACTAAGGCTACAAGGAAGACGACCAGCCTTAACTATAGCATCATCTATTATATTCATTAGCACAGGCCATGTTTGGGACAGGGTATAGAAGAGAAGGCAACAATAAATTAAGAAGATGCTGTTATTTTGATAAACTGATGGGATCTTCAAGGATTACTTGTCATATACATTAACTCTCAGCAAAGGCATATTGAGGCTGGGGACCGGACAGTGGCACAGTAGTAAGACATGACACTCTGAAGCTGATTCACACGAGAGGGTTCCAGGTTCCCATCGGAGAGCTCCCCACACTGACCAGGCATATGCGTGCCCAGAATCCAGGGTTGGCTAAAGCTGGGGGTGGATCACAGCATTGGCCCCTGTGGGGTGCTATCTCTCTGTGTCTTGCTCATGAAAAAAATAAATGAATAAACTTAAAAAAAAAAAACTACCTTTTTAAAAAAAAGTATTTGGAGCCTAAATTGTGTAAGGTTTCATACAGAAAAGTACACATACTAATAAAATATTGTAGATAAATACAGCATAAACTATCCTGATGAAATAGAGGTCAACCCCATTTCGGGCTCATCTTCTACTTCTCTATCTCCGCACCTTTCGTAATCATATTTCTGCAGGATGAGCAAGTTCATAACCAGCACTACATCTCCAAAGATGACCAGGAGGCCCTTTTGACTGAGAAGGTATCCCCACAAGCGGTAGTATGTTTCTTTACACAGTAAATCCTTTGTACATCAGTGACTAAGGCTTCAAGGAAGACGACCCTTAACTATAGCATGCATCTATACTCATGATACTGCCCCAAAGTCACATGCACACTTTCGCAGCTTCCATCCCAGCGAACGCATGCCGGCCCATGGAACTTGAGGGGAAGGAGACCTGGGCATTCTGGGGATGGTTTTCCCCCAATGGAAAGAGCACCCGGGGCCACTCCATGGCTTAGTGGTTAAGGGAGCTGGATCCAACATGGTGAGAAGTGTGGTTCAAGCCTCAGCCATGGTGGCTTGAAAAACATGCCAGGTATGGGGACCAGCAGCTAGCGTAATATTATGTCTCTGGACTCCCACGTAGTCGACTGCAGTTCACATCCCGGACCCGGTGGCTTAAACTCATGCCAGGCGTGTGTGCATACGTGCCCAAGATCCTGAGAGGAGAATGGAGGAGAAGAGATTGTGGCGTGGCCATCCCCCCTGGGGGGTGATTTTTCATTTTCTGTTTCTCTGTCTCTGTCTTCAAAAAAAGAAAGAAAATGCGAGGTATGTGTGTGCGTGTACGAAATCTTGACAGGAGAGAGGGATGAAAGAGAAGGGACAGGGCATGACCATGTTCCTCTGGGGGCTGTTTTCTCCCTCTTCTCTCTATCTCTCTGTTTCTTTCTGGCAAGTACATGTACCCTCTAAAAAGAGAGACAAGGAGAGAGAGAAATACTGGTCTTCCTACCTTTGGATAAGGTCATGTGAAGTCGTGATGCCTGGCCACCATCATGTGACCGCGAAGGGCCAAACCCACTGGCTGAGGATGACAGAGAGCCTGTCCAGGGCTTTGATATCATCAGTCAGCCAACTGCCTCTGAATTTCTTGTCACGTGGGATAACAAGATGCTAATCTTATGCCTTTTATTTGGGCTTTTGATACCTTAAAGTAAGAGTATCCTAACTGATTCATGATCATGTTTACCTTTTAAGTTGAACTATGGAAGAGAAACTGGGGCAGTCAGAAAGCTGTACAAAGATAAGGAATTTCCCCTTTTGCTCCTGGCATCATGGAATCTGAACCTGCATTCTCTGCTGGAGTCTCAGATTTCGTAATAAGAGAAATGGAAAGAGTCAGGTAAAGAGTAAAACCTAAAGCACAACTCTTTTTCTAGTACTTTCCGTGTGGCGGTCTGAGGGTCTGTTTTTAGGGTGCAAGTATAGTCCATTCTCTGTTCCTCAGTAACAGAATACTTGAAAGTGGATGCTTTATACAAATAAAGTGTTTCAGCTCCCAGGTTTGGAAGTCCGAGACCCAGGGTCCACAGGTGGTGAGGGTCTTCTTGCTGCTGGGGACTCTGCAGAGACCGGAGGAGACACTGGGCATCCCATGACCGCACTCAGCAATGGGAGGGCTGTGTCTGCCTCCCTGTCTCCACCTCTGTCTCCTTTACTGCTTTTACAGACCCATCAGGATTATATCAGAGAGGTCCCACCCTGATGGCATTAATTGATTCCCAAAAGCCTCAGATAAAGTTTTTACTATGTTAATCCCATCACAGCCAGATTTTACATGAGACTCCTTGGGGTAGGCACCCAACCACAGCAGGTAGCATTCAGAGCACCTTCCTGGAAGTTCCCAGAGACACGCATGGTAACATTTAAACACTAAACAGCCAGAGTGCACCCAAGCCTTTCACGTAGCTGTGAATTGATGTTTTGGGGTGGTTTTTGTTTGTTTGTTTTTGTTTTTGTTTGTTTTTCTGGGAGAGGTTTTTGCCATAGGGGCGTAACCAAATTTCCCTACCGAAGACTGAAAATCAGCGGTGGTAGAACAGCGATGGGACGGACTCTGAGCCACAGGCGCGAGGTATGTCTCTCTGCCACCGGATTAATGCCTCTCGTCGCTCCGTGTGACACTGTCACAGCTGTAACTTGAGAGGCGCCACTCTCAAGAGGGCCTGAAGCCAGATCTGCATTCGACGAGTCTGAAAGTCTTGCGGTCACACGGATGAAAAGTTCACAGTTCAACCAGCACGACGCACATAGACGAGGAACTGATACAACCAACACCCGGAAATGCGAATCGCGGTTAACAGGGCGCCGGGCGAAGCCGGAGGGTGCGCTGCCGAACCGTGGGCCCGGTGGTGGCCGCACGCCGAGAACTGGGGGGCAAAGCAGGGTCGGGGGGACGGCGGGAGCACACTCACCAGAACCATTCGCTCCCGAAGCTGGGCACGGAAAACACGCCCCAGTGAATAAAGATGCCGAACTTGGCCTGGTCGAACCAGGCCGGCAGCGGGCGGGCGTCCAGGGACTCCCAGGTGGGGTCGAAGCGCGCGGCGCGGCGGGCCAGGCC
>NW_006199342.1:209423-217225 GCF_000334495.1 Tupaia belangeri chinensis
CCGGGGCCCACATGTCGGCGCCCGCCCCGGCGCGCTCTGCACGCTAGCGCCGCCTTCAGAGCGCTGTCCTTCCGCGTCTGCCCCGCCAGGGTCACCTGACCATGAAGCCCTTGGAAAAAGGTCACCCTCCCGCTCTGGGAGGGGCGTGGCCGCTGGTTCCGGGTACCTTGATGAAGGAGCCCCGAAAGGCCGGGTCGTGCACTTGCATAATAAGGAGGCCATTGTTAACTTAGAGCCACCCTCGGCCCCCCGCCCCGCTGCTTAACTAAGTCCCCGCGGGAAAATCCACTTTGAGAGGGGAACTTAATGAGTCTGGGTTAGGGACCTGTGACAATCCGTCTCTGATGGAGCGGGGACGAGGCTTACAGAGCCACCCAAGGGGACCACGTGACCCACTGCTCTGGTGAGTGCTAATGTGTCGGAAGCGTGGACCAGGGACCACAGCAGGAGCTTCGCGCAGCTCCCTCCAAGACCGAGCATGGAAGAGCAACCTCGATTGTTCTCAGACTCCACATTCGCTCCAGAAATGTCTGGGTGTGTGAGAACTGTGGGGCTCTTCCGTGGATTTTTATCTGTGAAAGTCCAAGTTTCAGATTCAGCAGATCTGGTCCAGGAATCTGCGCTTTTACCCAAGTCCCAGGTGATTCTGCTGTTGCTGTTTCCATACTTTTCTGGGAACCACCGCAGTTAGAAAACGAGGTGATCGGAGACAGGAGAAACCCATGGAAAGAATATAAAACCTGCCACCTTGGAAAAAGAAACCAGAATTGGAATGATTCGTCGAAGCACTCTCAGAAGCTTATCTCTTCCATCTCTTAAATGCTTTGAGTAAAGCGAGAATGCCACCCCTGCTCCTGGTCCTTCACTGGGCCGGTTCTAATGCCTCCTTTCAACCTTTCTCCCATCGCCTTCTACTCCCTCCTCCTGGACAGAATCCCATGCACGTCCTGTAGTTCGGCAGATAGAGATCTGTAAACTTTTTTTTTTTAAGAGGTTTTTGCAACAGAGCGCGTGGGCTCGCCAGACAGACAGAGACAGAGAGAAAGCGAGAAATCACCCCCCCAGGGTGGATGGTCATGCCGCAATCCCTTCTCCTTCATTCTCCTCTCGGGATCTTGGGCACTCACGCACACGCGCTGGGCGTGAATTTCAAGCCACCGGGTCCCAGACAGAACCGCGGTGGACTACGTGGGAGTCCAGCGACATAGTCATAATGCTAACTGCTGGTCCCAAGATCTGTAAACTTCTTGAGACACGTGATAGGGACCTTCATCTCTGCAGTCGCTGCATTTACAGCAGAACCTGGCACTGAGCACCCTCGGAACCGTTGCTGGAGTTCTGCATGGTACAGGGCTTCTAATGATTGAACGGGAGAGGAAGTGACACGACGTGGCTATTGGCTGCATTCTCCCATCTCTGCAGAGGCCACTGTCACCACAGATGGAGAGACATTCTTCTCTCCGTGCAGAACTGATGACCCCTCAGGGCCCCCATATTCCCACAGTAAGGGTCTCTTAGGCTACATTCTTCAGGGGAGATGCTGAGCATGGATTTGCGGTTGTAATAGCCCTGGTTCATGAATAAAGCAAGGTGTTAATTTTTATTATGTGATCCTAGAAACCCAGAATGATCTAAGGCCTTCATGGCTAATGCACCCCACAGCACACATGAACAAAAAAATGGGCTTCTCAGGCTCTGGGCCTTGACAGCCTCTCTAATCAGTGGTTTGTTGAAATAAGTGCCAAAGACATTTTTCACAGTGAACTGTCAAAGGGACAGTAGATATGGTAGTGGTGACAATGCAAAAGTAGGACCCACTCCTCTGATCAGCCATGAGAAGTCCATGTAGCAGAAGTTCCCATTTTCCAAACCAAGCTCATTCGTCGGGTAATAGATGACACACTCCTGTCTTTCCACTAAAGAGTGCTGTTCAGGCCTTCTGATCTGTACAAATGCCCCTGGGTCATTTATCATTTCACATGAAGGCAAATAGCTTATTTTAGTTACTAGATACACCCATATTAGGAAAGAATAATTTCTGTAGGAAATACTAAAAATAAGATGGTTTTGACACTTTCTTTTTTGTTTGTTTGTGTTTTTTTTGTTTTGTTTTGTTTTGTTTTGTTTTGTTTGGAGAGGTTTTTGCTATAGGGTGCGTGCACTCACCAGAAAGAGAGAGACAGAGACAGAAAGCGAGAAACCATGGGCACGCACGCACGCACAGGAGTTTAAGCCACCAGGTCCAGGACTTAAACCGCAGTCAGCTACCTGGGAGTCCAGCCACGTAACCAACATACCATCTGCTGGTCCCTGTCTTGCCATTTTCTAAAAGCTCTATTGACTGAGAGGCCTGGTAACTGGGCTGCAGCCATGCCTTGCCTCTCTCTGAAACTTCCACCCTGCTAAGTGTCCCAGTACATGTTAAATCCCTCCAAATTACTCATCCCCCTAGCTCTCAGTGTGTATGCTATGAGAATATACAGACTCTAGAGCTACAACCGGCGTTGTCACACTTCCCTTTCTGCATGGATCCAGGGATGGCATTTGGCTGCATTTCCTGAGTTACCCAATCCCTTTTCCTATAAGACGTCTTGTTAACTTGTTTGCACCCATCTAAACTCTTGATAATGCCTTTGTAGCCCTCTTTCTCCCCCTCCTTTCTTCTCTTTCCTACAAGGTGACCCTAAACTCTGCTATTTGGGTGCATTCACTACAGATTACTGGGATCTTTGTTCCTGAGTGCACAGCCTCAAATTTTGCCTGGAATCAATTGCTTGGAAAGCTCTGATCAGACCTCTTCATTTCAAGTTGACATTAAGACTTCCCTCAGTGCCCTGGAAGACACATAGAAACCCTGGGATATCAGGTTGGGAGTCATTGATATAGGATTTAGAAGAAAAGCAAATAGCATTACATAAAAAAGAAAAAGAGACTCTCCTGAAAAAAACATGAAGGCAAATAGCTTATTTTAGTTACTAGATACACCCATATTAGGAAAGAATAATTTCTGTAGGAAATACTAAAAATAAGATGGTTTTGACACTTTCTTTTTTGTTTGTTTGTGTTTTTTTTGTTTTGTTTTGTTTTGTTTTGTTTTGTTTGGAGAGGTTTTTGCTATAGGGTGCGTGCACTCACCAGAAAGAGAGAGACAGAGACAGAAAGCGAGAAACCATGGGCACGCACGCACGCACAGGAGTTTAAGCCACCAGGTCCAGGACTTAAACCGCAGTCAGCTACCTGGGAGTCCAGCCACGTAACCAACATACCATCTGCTGGTCCCTGTCTTGCCATTTTCTAAAAGCTCTATTGACTGAGAGGCCTGGTAACTGGGCTGCAGCCATGCCTTGCCTCTCTCTGAAACTTCCACCCTGCTAAGTGTCCCAGTACATGTTAAATCCCTCCAAATTACTCATCCCCCTAGCTCTCAGTGTGTATGCTATGAGAATATACAGACTCTAGAGCTACAACCGGCGTTGTCACACTTCCCTTTCTGCATGGATCCAGGGATGGCATTTGGCTGCATTTCCTGAGTTACCCAATCCCTTTTCCTATAAGACGTCTTGTTAACTTGTTTGCACCCATCTAAACTCTTGATAATGCCTTTGTAGCCCTCTTTCTCCCCCTCCTTTCTTCTCTTTCCTACAAGGTGACCCTAAACTCTGCTATTTGGGTGCATTCACTACAGATTACTGGGATCTTTGTTCCTGAGTGCACAGCCTCAAATTTTGCCTGGAATCAATTGCTTGGAAAGCTCTGATCAGACCTCTTCATTTCAAGTTGACATTAAGACTTCCCTCAGTGCCCTGGAAGACACATAGAAACCCTGGGATATCAGGTTGGGAGTCATTGATATAGGATTTAGAAGAAAAGCAAATAGCATTACATAAAAAAGAAAAAGAGACTCTCCTGAAAAAATTATTCATCAAATGACTGAAATCTATTAATATTTTAGAATATGGTCACTTATAGAATGACCTGCATGCATTAACTTTCATGTCACATCATGTAAGATAAGTCTAGCAAAGCTAGGCTTTGCACTTAAAGCTGCTGCTAATTGAGGAGTAGAACCATACCACACTGAGGCCTAAACTGTGTATTTAAAGGTTTTGATGAACCAGCAGGTGGTGTGGTGGTTAAGACGGCTGGACCTCACATGGTCAATTGTGCAGTTCGAATCCCAGGCCAGTTGCGTGAAAAACACACCAGGCACAAGTGAGTGTGTGTCCAAAATCCCGAGAAGAGAAATGGAGAAGGGATTGCTGCATGGCTATCCTCTCGGGGGGGGGGGGGGGTGCTTTTTCACTTTCTCTCTCCCTCTCTCTCTGTCTCTCTCCTGTGATTATACACACCTTATAACAAATTATAAATAATAAATAAATATATAAAACAAAAGTTTTGACAGAAAATCCAGAAATCTGAGAGTTTGCTAGGATCTCTGGCTACACACAACTTACTTGTAAGGTATTTGAGGGGCCTTGGGTCTCAATGGGAAACATGGTCCAGGAGCCCTTATCTGATCCTGTTTGTCTAAAGTAACTCCAAGGTCCCAGATGAAAAAATGGAAGGATGAGGTCTTTGTCCCCATAGCCATGGGCAAGCCTCCCGATGGTGCCAACACAGCCAGCAGCCTCATGTTGGACAGCTTCCCCCACACAGGGCACCCCGGAGGGGGAGGGCAGGGGTCAGCCCTTGCCAAGCTGTTTGCTGCTGCCAGAGGAAGCAGTTCTGCTGCTGATGTCCTCAGGGATGGCATTAGCTGCCAGGAGGGAGCTGACGTCTGAGCAAGGCTCTCGAGGACACGTTCTGGTTCTTCATCTGGGAGTTGGATGACTGCCACCAGCCAGTCCCGGCAGTTCCCAGAACTCATCTGAAGTGGACAGGCAAAGAAGTGGAGTGTTTCCTTTGCAGCTGACATCAACATGGTCTCTCCCTGGAAGTGTAGAAGAAAAACAGGCAGAATAAACAGAGCCCCATCCAGCCTTTATATGGAAATAGCTCAGCTTGTGTGTGTGTGTGTAGGGGGGTAGGGGGAGCTTTAACAGGGGAGTGAGAACACTTGACAGGAAGCATCCTGCCTTTTTGTGGCCTGGAGGCAGGGAGGACAAGGAGAAGAGGGATGAAGGGAGGAGGCTAGGGAGTTAGAAGGGAAGGGAAGAGGAAGTCCAGAGTTTGAGAGCAGCCAGGCCTGGGAATCCCATGCAAGCTCCATGTGCTGCCACAGGTCTGTGTAACCTGGGGAAGTCACTCAGCCTCTCTGTGCCTCCCTTTCCTCCCCTGTTAAACAGAAATGATAATAGTATATCTTCCTTACAGATTGCTGTGAGAGCAAACTTATGTAAAGTCGATATGAAGACTCATCTAGGACCAGCAGATGGCGTAATGGCTATGTCTCTGGACTCCCATGTAGTCGACCATAGTTTGAGTCCCAGACCTGGTGGCTTAAACTCACGCCGGGCACATGTGCGTGCATGCCCAAGATCCAGAGAGGAGAATGGCGGAGAAGGGATTGCGGTGTGGCCATCTGCCCTGGGGGGAATGATTTCACGCTTTCTGTCTCTGTCTTTCTCTGTCTTTCTGGCAAGCACATGCACCCTATAGCAAAAACCTCTCCAAAAAGAAAGACTCATGTAAATATGGACTAATATTATCACTTGTATCAGGTAAATATAGGAAAAACCAAGGGAAGGGGCATTGCTGCACTGATGCCCATAGAACTCTCTTGAGAACCTCTTGGGTTGTCGGGTGAGTTTAACAAGCCAGAGCATGCTGTGAGGGGAAGAGACTGCCTCTTAGCTTTCCCGTGGTAACTTTGATATTTGAAGGACTTGGACAGGCCCCAGAAATAGCCAAGAGCCTGATTTAAAAAAAGAAAAAAATTAAATCTGCCCTGAGTGGTTCCCTGTGGCGGGACCTCCACACCAAGGATGTGAGATTCACAGGCATGCTTCAGAAGCCAGCATGTCAGCGGAAGCTGAGGAGGCCCCACACGGACCAGACCATGACTTCCAGCAGCTTCGGGTGTCACTGAGCATGAGCACAGGATAGGTGTCAGTGCCCCAGGACCAGAGCAGGCATGGTGGCCATGCTCCTTCCCAGCAGCCAGACCACACCCGAGGCTCCCTGTCCCCAACTCTAAGCCACCTAAAGGAGAAGCAGGGGATGACACTGAGCATTACCAATGGAAAGCCCAACTATTTGGTAAACGGGGTGTTCAGTTGACAAGATTTGTCCATATTTAATCCAATCGAACTGTTAAATTTGCCCACCAACCACCTGGTGTGTGTTTTGGGGAGGGAGAGTGTGCTAGCTGCAAGGCAAGCAGGTTGGCTACACACAAGATAGCCCCAGGGCCAGCAGGTGGTGTGGAGCTTAAGATGCTAGATTTCCATATGATCGACCATGGTTCGAGTCCTGGACCTGATGGCTTGAAAACCACACTGGGTGAATGTGCATGTGCCCAAAATCCCAAGGGGAGAATGGAGAAGAAGGGACTGTGACATGGCTGTCCTTGCCTGGGATTGGTTTCTCACTTTCTTTCTCTCTCTGTCTCTTTTAGGCAAGGGCAAGTGTCCTGTGCTTGGCAAAAACCAAGAAAAGAAAAGAGCCACCTTATCTCTGCTCCATGGTGAGCAGCGACAGATCACCTGCCCATGATACGTAGCTGAGCATTTGAACGTACGACATGCTCGCCTTCTACTTCCATCCTCCCCAACGTCTACATTGAAAAATTCATCATCTAATGAGTGTCTGTGCATGGAGGCCCAATTCGGGGAGAAGAGGTCCCAGTCACACATCAAGTCTCTTTTCCAGGGCTCTAGTGGCCAAGAAGTGCCAGTCAGAGGAGAGAGCAGTTTCCACAGCCCTGGTTATGAGTGGGAGGGAGGAAGCTAGGTGCTTGAGAGAAAGAGAAATCAGAAAATAAAGAAACTAGCAGAATCGAGAAAGAGGAAGAAAGGTGGAATTTTAAAAAGAAAGAAAGGGAGAGAGAGGGGGAAAGGAAAGAAGGAAAAGGGCCTGACAGGGATGCGGCAGTAAACCACGGTGCTCTGAGAGGCTGGGTTCATGCTCAATTCCAGAGACCTCCCTGAGTACACACCAGGCTCAAATATACCCAGGATCCAGGGCCAGCTTAAGCAGTGCCAAGATTCTGCTTAGGGTGCTGTTTCTTCTCTGTCTCTCTCTTTTATGGAAGGAAAAAAAAATTGAAGGAAAGAAGGGAATCAAAAATAAAAAGTCAAAATGTAGCAAGAAAAACAAAGAACCCCAAACTACAATTAAAAAGAAATTAAGGGGCCAGCAGGTGGCATGGTACTTAAGGTGCTAAACTCCCACATGGCCAACCACAGTTCAAGTCCCAGACCTGGTGTCTTGTCTTCTCTCTCTCTCATGAGCACGTTTCCTGTAGCAAATTTTAAAATAATAATAATTATGAATAAAACGAAATACATAATTCTTTTAAAAAATTAAAATGTGAGGCCAGCAAGTGGCATGGTGGTTACAGCACTGGATTCCCACATGGTTGACTATGGTTCAAATCCTGGACCTAGTGCCTTGAAAATCATGCTGGGCATGTGTGTTCGTACCCAAAATTCTGAGAGGGGAATGGAGGAGAGGGATTGTGGCATGGCCATCCTCCCTTGGTCAGGGGGGTGATTTCTTACTTTCTCTGTGTCTGTTTGGTCTTGTCTCTGGCAAGTGCACATGTCCTATAGCAAAAACCTAAAAAGAAGAAAGAAAGAAAGAAAGAAAGAAAGAAAGAAAGAAAGAAAGAAAGAAAGAAAGAAAGAAAGAAAGAAAGAAAG
>NW_006199342.1:217237-245696 GCF_000334495.1 Tupaia belangeri chinensis
AAGGAAGGAAGGAAGAAAGAGAGAGAGAGAGAGAAAGAAAGAAAGAAAGAAAGAAGAAAAGAAGAAAAGAAAAGAAAAAAAGAAAAGAAAAGAAAGGAGAAAAGGAAGGAAGGAAGGAAGGAAGGAAGGAAGGGAGGAAGGGAGGAAGGGAGGGAGGGAGGGAGGAAGGGAGGAAAGGAGGGAGAAATTAAAATGCAAAGAAAAGTTGGCAATGTAATAAGAAAAAAGAAAAAGGAAAGAAAGAGAACCAGGGAGAGGTGGAGAGGTATCAAAAGGGACCAACAGATGGCATAGTGGTTATGCTGCTGGCCTCCCTCATGGTCAACTGTAGTTTGAGTCCTGGACCCAGTTTTTGAAAATCATGCTGGGTGCGTGTGCGTGCCTGCCCAAGATCCCAGGAGGAGAACAGAGGAGAAGGGGTTGCCCTGTGACCATCCCCCTAAGGGTGATTTCTCACTTTCCTTCTTACTGTGTCTGTCTCCCCACCCCTGTCCTCCCTTACAATTACATGCCCCCCAAGGCAAAAACCTCTTAAAAAAAAAAAAGAAAGAAAGAAATAAAAAGAAAAGGAAATGCAAAAAACACAAACAAACAAACAAAAAAAATCACAATGTGAGAAACTCAAAGGACAATAGGATAGGCAAGAAGGCTGGAAACTTTCAGCAGGCAAAGGGTTTTCCCCACCATACGTGCTGGCCCTGGAGGGAGGGTAGGGGATGGTGGGTTACAAAGGTGAGTGCGGACAGGTGCAGGACATCTCATGGGGAGGGGTGTCCTTTCACAGTAAGCAGCCTGCTTCCAATCACCCACTACCCTGATGGTCCACGGATGTTGCAGGGCCACGCTTGTCCTGCTTTCTTTCACCAGCAGAGTAAGGGTTCTGACGAAGAGTGACTGGGTTGATTACCACCCAGCTGCATTATGCCTTCATAGGTTTCTTTCTCCATAAAAATAATAAGAATTGGGGCGTGGTGGTTGGGGTGCTGTACTTCCACATGGTCGACCACAGTTTGAGTCCTGCACCTGGTAGGTTACTTTCTCATTTTCCCTCTCTCTCTGGTCAGATTAAAAATAAATAAATGAAAATAATGATGAATATAAGAATTAGTGTTCTATTTTATAATTATGTTGACATATAGGTGAATATATATTAAAACGAAATAAAAATAATTCTTAAAAATATAAGAATTAGTATTCTATTTTATAATTATGTTGGCATATAGGTAAATAGGTTAATATGAAATCTTCAGACCTTTTGATCTAAAAGAGCTTGTTTTCCCCCTTCAGATTTTAGAATAAATTAAAACATGTTTATGACTCTCTCCAAGTCTAGTAGGCACTGTGTCTGCTCCATGTATATATAGTCAGCTCTGGGGAGCTTAGAGACGTAGTACAATGAGCGCTAAAAATACACAGAGATTAGATTAAATATTTATATTGACACGCGCCAGGGTAAGTGCATTAGAGCAGCCATGGTTGGGTGCAGCCATTGTGAGAGCTTCATGACTCCAAGGAGAGATGGTTTGGTAAGGTGCTGGTATACGTGGTGGTCCCTCGGAATCCACAGAAGACTGGTCCCAGGACCCCAGGGATACCTAAATCAGAGGATGCTTAAGTCCCTTATATAAAGTGGGTTAGTATGTGCATAGAACCTCTGCACATCTGCTGATACACTTTAAATCATTTCTTAATTGTAACACCTCATACAACATACCGGTTAGGTCCATAGTTGTTATACTGTATCATTTACGGGATAGTGGTAAGAATAACAGTCCCCTCCTGTTCCTACAGAGGTAACCCCCACAGACCTAACTATGCAGTGTACATTAGCAACTATGTAGCATTTTCCATGTGGGGTTGGTTGGGCCTGCAGACCCTCCACAGATGGCTGACCTATTTGCTGTTTACTGCTCACCCTGTATTATGGACTTGCTAAGTGATGTGTATTTTCTTTTTCATTAAATCCTCGTAAGGTTCTTTCACGTGTATTAAGTACTTCAAAGGTACTTTTAAAATGTTTATTGTACAGATGAGAATAAGCAGCACAGATTACTTGCCAACCTAGTCTAGGACCCATGAATTTGGCCATCAGGTTAAACTGAAGAAAGCTGCTTGGTCTGTGGTTCTTACGAGAATAACAATGCCATCTTCTTTCATGTATTCATTCATTTAGTCATTACTCTCTTACTTCACTAGGTGGCATTGTATTTATTCAGCCTCTACTCTGTGACCAGGCAGTGACTGGGCCTTGTGGTTGCAATGGCAAAAATCATAGACCTGGCTGTGTTCCTCATAAGCTTACTCTCTGGCTGGCTACGTGGACATTGGACGACCCTGGAGCCAGGCAGTGGCACAGTGAGGAAGTGTGATGCTCTGCAAGGCTGAGCCACAAGGGAAGGTTCTAGGTATGTGTCAGAACGCCTCCCTGAGTGCTCCAAGAATGTGTGCCCATGATCCAGGGCTGGCTGAGGCTGGGAGTGGATCGTCATAGTGACACCCTGTCGTGGTACACTCTCTCTCTTTCTCTGTCTCAACATGAAAGAAATAAACTTTTCTTTAGAGGTTTTTGCCTTAGATGCATGCACTTGCCAGAGAGAGAAACAGAGACGGTGAGAGGGGAAGTGAGAAATCAGCCCCCAGCGGGTATGGCTACACTACAATCCCTTCTCCATTCTCCTCCTGGGATCTTGGGCACGCATACACACGCATCTGGTGTGAGTTTCAAGCCACCAGGTCTGCAACTCAAACCACGATTGGCCACATGGAAGTTTAGTGACATAACCACTATGTTATCTGCTGGCCCCAAGAAATAAACTTTCATGAAAACAAAATTTTAAAATATGCTTACCTACCGCAGTTTGTATGCCTTCCCCCCCCCAAAAAAAATCATGTGTCAAGACTTGGTTGTGATGAGATTAAGAGGGTAAAAACTTAATCCAACTGTGGTGTTGAAAGGTGGCGCCTTTGGTAAGAGATTAGTCTTAAGGTCGTCAGGGCAGAGACACCATGACTGATTCTTGGTGGGTTTCTACAGAGAAGGAAGGAGAAGCCAGAGACTCTCATGGACACACACACTCTGCTCTGCCTTTATCCTCCTGATGGGATGCCTCAGAATTCCGTGAGACCAGGTCCTCCAAATGGGAACCCTGGATCCGGGGCCCCCAGACTGTGAGCTGAATAAACCTTTGTTTTTATAGATCACCCAGTTCCAGGTATTTTCTGTTATTAGCAACAGAACAGAACAAAACATAACCAAATATGACATTACAAACTGGAGTTCATGCTATGATGCTTAAAATGCTGTCCAAGCATGTGGCACAGGACCCCAGTCTCATCCTTACGCACTGACTTTGCAGGCTGCTCTCAGGGCTGTGGTATGTGCAACGGAAAGCAGTCTCAGCTCCACGGTCTAGCTGCTGGGAGACCAGTGAGGGAGCCTGCCCACCCTGCCTGCTCCTGCGGGCCCTGCCCATGTCCAGTGATGACAACGTTTGGCCCTGCCTCCAGGTTCCCCACTTCTAGCCTCTCAGGAGCCCAGACTCATCTCCCTAAAATATCTTTTGCATTACAGCGCCCATGACTTAACCCTTCATGCCACACCTCTTCACTCTGCTTTGGTTTTTATTTGATGTTTTCATTATTTTATTCATTCATTCGTTTACCCAGTGGTATTTAGTATCTCTCTGCGTATGAGGTTCCTATGGCTGCTGTAGCAAATTGCCACAAATGTAGTGACCACGAACAGCACAGATGTCTTACCTGACAGTTCCCGAGGTCAGAATCTGAAATGGGGCTCACTGAGATAATCCCAGGGTCAGCAGGGCCCCAGGGGAGAATCCGTTCCCCTGTCCTTGCATTTTGTAAAGGCCGCCCGCATTCCTTATCCTGGTGGTCATTTGCTCCCTGAAGCCAGCAAAGGTAAGCTGAGTCCTTCTCCTTTTTTAACAATTTTATTATTTATTTATTTATTTTTCAGAGAGATTTTTGCTATAGGGTTCATGCATTTGTCTGAGTGACAGAGAGAACGTGAGAAATCACCCGTCAGAGGGGATGGCCATGCCACAATCCCTTACCCTCCATTCTCCTCTTGGGATTTTGGGCACGCACGCGTATGTACCTGCTGTGAGTTTTAAGGCACCAAGCTCGGGACTTGAACCATGGTAGGCTACATGGGAGTCTAGTGATGTAACCGTTATGCCATCTGCTGGCCCCTAGCTGAGTCCTTCTCATGACATCATCCTTCCATTTTGGACTCTTCTGCCTCCCTCTATCTGATTAAGGACTTTTATAATTGCATTGTACCCACCCAGAAAAACCAGGAGGATCTCCTTATTTTAAGGTCAGCTGATTAGTAGCTTTAATTCAATCTGCAACTTTTTTTTTTTTTTTTAGGGTTTTTTTATAAGGCGCATGTGCTCAGCAGAAAGACAGAGACAGAGAGACAGAAAGCGAGGAATCACTCCCCGGGGGGATGGCTATGCCACAGTCCCTTCTCCATTCTTCTCTTGGGATCTTGGTTACTCATGCACATGCACCCGGCATGAGTTTAAGCCACTGGGTCCAGGACTCAAACATGGGAGTCCAGCGACATAGCCATTATTACAACTACTGGTCCCCAATCTGTAACTTTAATCCCCGCTTGCCATGTAACATGACATATGAGGTATCTTTAAAAAGTTGAGGGACCAGCAGTTAGCGTAATGGCTATGTCACTGGCCTCCCATGTAGTCAATTGCAGTTCGTGTCCCAGACCCTGTGGCTTAAAACTCATGCCGGGCACATGTGCGTGCGTGCCCAAGATCCCGAGAGGAGAATGGAGGAGAAGGGATTGCGGCGTGACCATCCCCTCTGGGGCGGGGGGGGGGGTTTTCTCGCTTAATGATCTGCCGTGAATCCTTCTTCATCTTTATGTTCATACAAACAGATATATACATATGAGGATCTTCAAAGGATTCATGGAAAATGCATGTTATGAAGAACTATGCATAGATTTCCATTTTTGCGCCAAAATAAACTGATACTTCAATTCTATTTATACACATTTTTGAAGTCCCCTCCTATTCCCAGGTGTTTAAGGGGCTAATTTTCTGCCCATTTCTATCGACAGAATTTAAGTTTCTTCGAGCAGGACTTTTTCTATTTTGCTCACCAGTGATTAGAAGAGGGCCAGTACACAGTAGGCACTCCATAAGTAGAGTTTTAACAGATCTCTTCAGCAAGCACATGTGCTCTATAGCAAAAAAACTCTAAAAAGAATTTTATGTGTATATGTCTATATATATATACAGACAGACACACACACACATATTATTCTATTATTATCATTCAGATTGTTAATGTTGCTTGTCATTGAACTTTTCATTGTATGAGTAGTTTAGTAAAGCAGAGACCCACATCAGATATTCAAACATTTTATATGTTTTTTAAAAGAAATATTTATTTGGGACCAGCAGATGGCATAATGGTTTTGTTGCTGGACTCCCACATGGTCAACTGCAGTTCAAGTCCCTGAGCTGGTGACTTGAAACTCACGCTGGGTGTGTGTTTGTGTGTACCCCAAATCCTGAGAGGATAATGGTGGATAAGGGATTCTAGCATGATCATCCCCCCTGGGAATGATTTCTTGCTTTCTGTCTCAGTTTCTTCAGCGAGTACATGTGCCCTGTAGCAAAAACCTCTCTTTAAAAAAGTTATTTATTTAATTTATTTGTTATTATTATTATTTTTTAATGTGACCAGAGAGAGAGAGAGAGAGGGAAAGTGAGAAAGAAAGCTACTAGGTCCAGGACTCAAACCATGGTCAGCCATGAGGGAGCCTAGTGCCTCAACCATCATGCCACCTGCCAATCCCCAGATGTTTTTATTAAGTATTTCTCATGCACTTATGCTGGGCGTTGCAGATTTTTTTTTTTTTTTTGAGGAATTTTTGCTGTAGGGTGCATGTGCTCACTGGAGAGACAGAGACAGAGAGAGATAGAAAGCAAGAAATCACTCTTCCCCAGGAGGCATGGCCACACCACAATCCCTTCTCCTCCATTCTCCTCTAGGGATTTTGGGCATGCATACATATGCACCCAGCATGAGTTTTAAGTCACTGGCTCCAGGACTCGAACCATAGTAGACTACACGGGAGTCCAGCAACATAACCATTACACCATCTGCTGATTCTTATAGATAATCTTTTAATCTTTGTAACATTCTTGCAAGTTGGATATTTTTCCCTTTTCTTTCTTTCTTCTTTTTTTTTAGAGAGAAATTTTTGGTACATTTCCCAGAGAGACAGAAAGTGAGACATAACCCCTCAGAGGGGATAGCCATGCTGCAATCCTTTCTCCTCTATTCTCTTCTTGGAATCTTGGGCATACACACACATTTTCCCAGCATGAGTTTTAAGTCACTGGGTCTGGGATTTGAACCACAGTCGACTACAATGGAGTCTAGCAACGTAATCATTACAACATCTGTTGGTCCCATAGTGTTTCTTTTTTTCTTTTTTTTTTTCATAAAAGAGGAAACAGTCACAAGGTCCTAGGTCTTTAAGTAGGAGAGTTAGAATTCAGCCTTTTCGGAGGTTCATGCTGGCTGCAGGACTCTCCAGTGTCTTCCAGTGTAAACAAAAGTGGCTGCTCTGAGACTGAAGGAGAAGGCTGGATCTGAAACCCACGGTCTATGAAACAGACATGGTTGCTCCACACTCTTAGGGTGCAGATACAATCCGATCTCTTCTCCTTTCTTTTTTCCAAATATTCTCTCGATAGGGCAGAGACTAGAGTCGGGCAAGTAAGACCCTTACCCAGGAACAAAATATAAGGAGGCCTAACAATCTCAGTGAGCAAGATAAAATTTATTATTATTATTATTTAGATCTCATCATTGTACATCTCTATAGTACACAGTACAGTTTTTCTTGTTTTTTAAAATAATTACTTTATTTAACTTTATTTAAATTTGACCAGAGAGAGACAGAGCGAGAGAAGGAAAGTGAGAAAGCAAGCCACCAGGTCCAGGACTTGAACCACAGCTGGCCATATGGGAGTCCAGTGCCTTTAACCACCATACCACCAGCTGGTCCCAGTACATAGTATGGTTTTTCAATATATGCATGTAATTTGTGACACTCTAATCAAAGATATTATTGTATACATTATTTTCAACAGAGAACTTCATATTCTTTTTTCTATTAAGTGTTTGTTCCCTTCGCCCCTCCCACGCACCCTACACCATTGACTCCTCTCCCTTAGTCTCTGGTATCTACACTTGTCTTCCCTACTATCATATCATCGAATCTTTCCGTTTATGCATAGAACGTAAGGTAATATTTTAATGCAGTATTGTCGCAGTTACACCACTGAGTCCATCTGTCAAAATTCATAAAGTCATACATGGAAATAAATACAATTTATTAAACTTTAATGAGGTTGACTTTTAAAAAGGGAGAAGACATTCCCCAAAGGAAAATTAAGAGGCTGTTAAAGAAAACTTTGCCCACAACTCAGAGAAAAGAGTAGAGGGGGATTTGTCTCCCTCTCAAACCGCGTTCTTAATAGGTCTTAAGACAACTATCAAGAGCTATTGCAAATCAAAAGCCAACTTAATACTTACTAGTGAAATTCCAGAGATACTCCCATTAAAATAAGGAAAAAACTGTGATGGCCATTCTTACCAATTATCTGGAAATTCTAACTTTAAAAAAATAGCAAAGTAAACCTCCGGAAGAGCTTGATGATTGGCAAGGAGAAAATGTTTTCTCATTTTCTTTTCTCTTTCCATTTCTCTCCCCCTCCCCCTCTCCCTTGCTTTATTCCTCCCTCCATTTTGTAAATGATATTATTGTAGACCCAGGAGAGAATCAACTGAAAACTCTTAGAGCTCAGAAGAGTTCAATCAGATACTAAGTTACAAAACTATGAAAGTAATTGCTTTTTTTTTTTTGGAGAGGTTTTTGCTATAGGGTGCGTGCGCTCACCAGACAGACAGAGAGAGACAGAGAGACAGAAAGCAAGAAATCACCCCACAGGGGGGATGGTCACGCCGCAATCCCTTCTCCTCCATTCTCTCTCAGGATCTTGGGCACGCACGCACACGCGCCCGGCGTGAGTTTAAGCCACTGGGTCCGGGACGTAAACTGCGGTCAACTACGTGGGAGTCCAGAGACATTGCTTTCATGTACGCACAACTGGCTAAAAAAGAAAAGACTAGTTATGGGTACCAACAAAAAATGTAAAATAGAAGCTAAAAAGCAAATAACAAATTGGGCAAATACATTTTCTGTGAATTAAAAAAAAAAAAAAAGTGATACTCTTCTTGCTCCAGAACATGCTCATACAAATCAATAAGGTTAAGAGTGCCCACAGATAAAGAGCAAGACAACCATTTCACAAACAGGAAATACAGAGCCAATAAAGATGTCAAACAGATGTTCAAAGCCATAAGACTTTTTAAAGTGCTAGTTGTGTCAACAGAAGCTTACCGTCTTCTTTTTTGTCAATTAAAACAATGTTTTTAAATTTTTTATGGCCAATGCTGACAAAGTATGATGAGGACTTTCAAATACTGCAATAAGGGTAAAAATTGATACACTCTTGTGAACCATAATGTAAATGGGATATGATCTTTCTGGAAAGCAATTTGCTTTTTTGCTTTGTTTCTGAATTGTTTACATTAGAGTTTTCAATTTCTATGAAATAAAAAAATACTGTTTTCTTTTTCCTTTGTGCCATTTTTTCCTATTAGTTTCACTTCTTGGGTGACTTATTTTATATTAATTTTCTTCCTTACTCAATTACTTACTTTAGTGCTAGAAAGCACACGTGCTCACCAGAGAGAGAGGGAGAGGAGAAAGCAGGCTCCACAGGGCACAGTCAAACCACAATCCCTTCTCCTTCCACTCTTACTCCCTTTGGGATTTTGGACATACAAGCACATGCACCCTGCATGTTTCTCAACCCATCAGGTCTAAGTCTTGAACTGTGCAGCTGACCATGTGGAATCAAACTGCTTAAACACCAGGCCACAGGGCCAGCCCAAAGTGTTTTTCTATCCCATCATTTCTTCTCATTTAAAAAAAAAATTTTTTTTTGAGAGGTTTTTGCTACAGGGTGTGTGCGCTCACCAGAAAGACAGAGAGAGACAAAGAGACAGAGAGTGAGAAATCACCACCACCCCCCCCCAGGGGGGGATGGCCACACCGCAATCCCCTCTCCTCCATTCTCCTCTTAGGATCTTGGGCACACACGCACATGCGCCGAGCATGAGTTTAAGCCACCGGGTCCGGGACTCGAACAGCGGTTGACTACATGGGAGTCCAGTGACATAGCCATTATGCTAACTGTTGGTCCCCAATATTTTTCTTTACATTTAGTTCTTTAATCCACCTTAATTTAGCATGTCTTCATTGGTGAATGTGCCAAATGAAGATGTTTTTAATTTCCTAGCACTTTCAAAAAGTGAAAACTCCATTTATTGATCCACTCTCATTGATTTGTGATGGCACTTTTATGATAGACAAGATTTAAATATTTTCAGGACTTTTTAGATCTCCATGTCCTGTTTCTTGGGCCTAGCAGCCATATGAGCACACGATGTGGTGTCAGCTCAGGAGTTCTGGAGCCAGACTACCTACTGCCACCACCTGTGAGCTTAATGACTTGGGACTTGTTACTTACTCTGACTTTGTTTCTCATCTATAAAGTAATGCTAACGGGCATCTGTCTTGTACAGTAAGGATTAAATGAGCAATTGAGTGATGCCTGGTACATTATCTCTGTTAAATAAGTATTAACTATATTTTTAAGAATTATTTATTTTATTATTAGTATTATTATTTTAATTTGCTACCAGATACCTGCACTCACCAGAGAGAGAGAGACAGAGAGAGAAAGTACAAATTGGGCAAATACATTTTCTGTGAATTAAAAAAAAAAAAAAAAGTGATACTCTTCTTGCTCCAGAACATGCTCATACAAATCAATAAGGTTAAGAGTGCCCACAGATAAAGAGCAAGACAACCATTTCACAAACAGGAAATACAGAGCCAATAAAGATGTCAAACAGATGTTCAAAGCCATAAGACTTTTTAAAGTGCTAGTTGTGTCAACAGAAGCTTACCGTCTTCTTTTTTGTCAATTAAAACAATGTTTTTAAATTTTTTATGGCCAATGCTGACAAAGTATGATGAGGACTTTCAAATACTGCAATAAGGGTAAAAATTGATACACTCTTGTGAACCATAATGTAAATGGGATATGATCTTTCTGGAAAGCAATTTGCTTTTTTGCTTTGTTTCTGAATTGTTTACATTAGAGTTTTCAATTTCTATGAAATAAAAAAATACTGTTTTCTTTTTCCTTTGTGCCATTTTTTCCTATTAGTTTCACTTCTTGGGTGACTTATTTTATATTAATTTTCTTCCTTACTCAATTACTTACTTTAGTGCTAGAAAGCACACGTGCTCACCAGAGAGAGAGGGAGAGGAGAAAGCAGGCTCCACAGGGCACAGTCAAACCACAATCCCTTCTCCTTCCACTCTTACTCCCTTTGGGATTTTGGACATACAAGCACATGCACCCTGCATGTTTCTCAACCCATCAGGTCTAAGTCTTGAACTGTGCAGCTGACCATGTGGAATCAAACTGCTTAAACACCAGGCCACAGGGCCAGCCCAAAGTGTTTTTCTATCCCATCATTTCTTCTCATTTAAAAAAAAAATTTTTTTTTGAGAGGTTTTTGCTACAGGGTGTGTGCGCTCACCAGAAAGACAGAGAGAGACAAAGAGACAGAGAGTGAGAAATCACCCCCACCCCCCCCCAGGGGGGGATGGCCACACCGCAATCCCCTCTCCTCCATTCTCCTCTTAGGATCTTGGGCACACACGCACATGCGCCGAGCATGAGTTTAAGCCACCGGGTCCGGGACTCGAACAGCGGTTGACTACATGGGAGTCCAGTGACATAGCCATTATGCTAACTGTTGGTCCCCAATATTTTTCTTTACATTTAGTTCTTTAATCCACCTTAATTTAGCATGTCTTCATTGGTGAATGTGCCAAATGAAGATGTTTTTAATTTCCTAGCACTTTCAAAAAGTGAAAACTCCATTTATTGATCCACTCTCATTGATTTGTGATGGCACTTTTATGATAGACAAGATTTAAATATTTTCAGGACTTTTTAGATCTCCATGTCCTGTTTCTTGGGCCTAGCAGCCATATGAGCACACGATGTGGTGTCAGCTCAGGAGTTCTGGAGCCAGACTACCTACTGCCACCACCTGTGAGCTTAATGACTTGGGACTTGTTACTTACTCTGACTTTGTTTCTCATCTATAAAGTAATGCTAACGGGCATCTGTCTTGTACAGTAAGGATTAAATGAGCAATTGAGTGATGCCTGGTACATTATCTCTGTTAAATAAGTATTAACTATATTTTTAAGAATTATTTATTTTATTATTAGTATTATTATTTTAATTTGCTACCAGATACCTGCACTCACCAGAGAGAGAGAGACAGAGAGAGAAAGTGAGAAAGCAAGTCACCAGATCCAGGTCAAACCACAGTCAGCCTAGTGAAAATCCAGCACTTTATCCACCATGCCATCTGCTGGCCGCAGTGTTAACTATGTGAGAAGACTTCAAAGTTTGCGAACAGAGTTAAAAGATAACAATTAAAGGGACCAGCAGATTGGTTAATGGTTATGTCACTGAATTTCCAAGTGGTTTGAGTCTTGGACTCAAAATGGCTTAAAACTCATGCGGGGCGCATGTGCATGCTGGTCCAAAATCCCAAGCAGAGAATGGAGGAGAAGGGATTGGAGCATGACCATCCCCCCGCCCCCGGGGGGTGATTTCTGGTTTTTCTGTCTCTATGGCAAGTGCATGCCCTCTATAGCAAAAATCTCTCTAAAAAAAGAGGAAGAAAAAGAAAAAGATAACAATTAAAAATATAAACTTCAGGACCAGCAGATGGCATAGTAGTAACATCAGTGGACTCCCACATGGCTGTCATTCAAGTTCTGGACCCGGTGGCTTGAATATCACTCTAGGCATGTGTGCATGCATCCCCAAGATCCCAGGAGGAGAATGGAGGAGAAGGGATTACGGCATGGCTGCTTTCCCTCTTGCTGTGTCTCCCTTTCTCCCGAAAGTGCACACACCCTAAGGCAAAAACATGTAAAAAAAATTTTGAATACACACACACACACACACACTCATATATATCAACTTTGCTTTTCAACTAACCCCAAATTCATGATATTTTTGTAAGCAATAATACCAGCCACTTAGTCCATCCCTAAAGAATTGAAAGTCCTAGAAATTTACCCATATCAATGAAGTGTTTTTTCCATTATTCCATTGAAAAGTGAGCACCTTTAAAGACTTTTTAAGATTAGAAGACAAAGAGAAGTCAAAAAGGGCCAAATTAGTACTGTACTGGGGCTAAAGATTTCCCATTAGAACTCTCACAAAATTGTCCTTGGCTTTTTAAATTTTACTTTATAATTCCTTGCTTACATTTAGTCATTGTACATCTTTATGGTGTGCAATATGGTCCTTCAAAGCACGCATGCACTGTGTAGTAATGAAATTAAGAAAATAGCATGAGCATAGCTTTTAAACAAAGACCCTTACAGTCTTTTGTCTATTAAATGCTTTTACCTTGAGTATCTCACCATATCCTGCTTTCAGCCCCCTTCCATACAGCCTCTGGTATCTACACTTGCCCTCTCTATTATTACGTCTTCAAAATTTTCAATTTCTTTCAGAGTGCAGATAGTATATATTGAACAGGGACATGCAATGTGTGTCTTTCATAGTCTGGATAATTTCACTTAGCATTGAATCTTCTATATTCATCCACTTTGTATCACATGATATAGTCTCATTGTTCTTTATGGCTGAATAGCAGTCCATAGTGTATATGTCCCGCATTTTTTTTAATCCAGACATCAGTTTGGGGGCACTTAAGCTGATTCCATGTCTTAGTAATTGTGAATAATGCAGCAAAAAATATGGATGTATGTCTTTCTGACTTAGTGTTTTCTTGTTATTTGGATAAATATTGAGAGTGGGGGTCCTACAATTGGCATGATGGTTAAGGGCTCCAACATGGCCGATGTGATTTGAGTCCTGGACCTGGTGGCTTACTTTCTTACTTTCCCTCTCTCACTCTCTCTCACCCTGTCCTTCTCTAGTAAAATTTAAATAAATAAATAAATAAAGTTAAATAAAATAAATCTTTAAAAAATATATCAAAGAGTGGGATTACTATGTCATATAGTAGATTCATTTGTAAATTTTTGAGGAACCTTTTTGATTAGAGGAATGAGCAGAAACATTCTGATGGTGGAAAAGGACTCTCTGGAGAAGATTTGCTGAGCAAAGCTTCAGCTAATTTTCTCAAAACACTCTGATAATAAGCAGATGTTACTGTTCTTTGGCCCTCCAGAAATTCAACAAGAAAATGCCTTCAGCATCCCCAAAGTTGTTTGACCTTTGTTCTTGATCATTCTGCTTTTGGTTTGACTAGACCACTTCTACCTCTCAGTAGCCATTTTGATCATGTTTTCAAGATTGCACTGGTAAAGCCATGTGTCATCTTCCATTACAATTCTTCAAAGAAATGCTTCAGGATCCTGATTCCACTTGTTTAAAACTTTCATCGAAAGCTCTGGTCTTATTTGCAGCTGGTCCGGGTGCAGCATTTTTGGCACCCAGGGAGCAGAAACATTTCCACTTTAGTTTTTTGGTTAGAATTATTATTATTATTATTATTGAGAGGTTTTTGCTATAGGGTGAGTACACTCGCCAGCCAGACAGAGAGAGACAGAAAGCAAGAAATCACCTCCCAAGGGGGATGGCCATGCCGCAATCCCTTCTCCTCCATTCTCCTCTCGGGATCTTGGGCATGCACGCACACCCAGTGTGAGTTTTAAGCCACCGGATCTGGGACGTGAACCACGGTCGATTACATGGGAGTCCAGCGAAGCAGCCATTGCACTAACTGCTGGTCCCTTCAGTTAGAATTTTGTAAGCTGAACCAATTAAGATGTCTGTGGTGTTGGCTATTATTTGACTGTTAATTGACAGTCCTCTTCAGCTAGGGTATGAACAAGATTAATTATTTTCTTCACAAATACATGGTCTGCTGCTGCAGATGTCTTCCTCAACATTGTCTCACTCATTCTTAAAATAAATTATTAGGGCCAGCAGGTAGCATGGTGGTTAGGGTGCTGGACTCCCATATGGCCAACTGCAGTTCGATCCCAGATGTGGAGGTTTGAGAACCATTTCAAGCATGTGTGTATGTGTGCCCAAAATCCCAAGAAGAGAATGAAGGAAAAAGAACTGTAGCATGGCTATCACCTTCAGGGGTTATTTATCTCTCTCTCTCTCTCTCTCTCATGAGCACACACGCCCTATGGAAAAATCCTAAAAAAAAAAAAAAAAAAAAAAAAAAGAAAAAAAAAAAAAAAAAAAAAAAAAAAAAAAAGGCTAAATAAATAAATAAATTTATAAAAAATGTTATTAGGTTGTAACTAAACTTAACCCCATAAACTTCTTATAAAGCATCAATGATTTCACCATTCTTCCATCCAACCTTTACTATACCTTTGATATTTGTTCTTGTCTCAGTTTTAACAGAATTCACTTTGCTCTGGTAGGAACTCTTTTCAAACCGATGACTTCTCCTTAGAACCTCAAGCCAGATTCTGTTTCAGACATGTTATAACAAGTTAGCAGAAATTCATTTCAGTGCAGGAAACATTGAAAACCATGCATATTTTTTTCATAATCCATATGTTCTATGAATTTTTGGAAGGCCCCTCTTACTGTTTTAAATATTATAGCTCTGTTTTATTTTATTTTTTTTTTACATTTAATCACTGTACATCTTTATAGCATACAAAATGAGTTTTGCCATCTTGAATACACTGCATATTGGTCCAGTCAAAGATAATATACACATTATTATCAGCAGATAATTTTCCATTTTTGTATCCATTAAATGTTTTGCTTTTTCCCCCTCTATTTTCCTCCCAGCTCCCATTGCCCACCCTTCTCCTGCACTCTTTAGTTTGCTATTATTATTATTTTAATTTCAAGAAAAGAAGTTTTAGCTTTAAGGAATCAAAATTTTAAAATGTTCAAAAAAATTCACTTAAGACTTAAAGCTAGGAAAAAGTTTAGGATTCTGTTCAAACAGTAGGTAGGTACTAAAAACTCAAAAAACAAATATGTACGGAGCTAAAATCTAGTAACAAGTGCACTATAGTTTTCTTCTGAAACTTTTTTTCTCTCTCCCTTCCTCCCTTTACCAAATAGAAGCATAAACTAACTAATTTACCAAAAAATAAGTTTAGTCTCAATTTGATCTAGTATTTGCACAAAACCCAATAAGAATACTAATTGATTTAGTTGGCTTTTCTGGAATCTTTTATAAGGAACTTCAGGCTACCTAGCCAAGTCAGGAACTCATCATCGGACTGCGCCTTCAAGTACCTGTACCTGGAAGTTTGGGGCCTGTCAGGAAGTGATATTCTTTCCTCACCTGCCAGGCAGAACAGTTCATGGCACAAGATAATCCTTCCAAGAGCTTCTGTTGGCTTTCTTGAGATCAACCTTAGCTCCTTAGCTTCCTGGTCATATCTTCAGATATGACATTCCAGTCAAAGCCCTGTCAATAACCAATGTTTCCAATTCTGATGCAAGGTAACAGGTACTATTGAACTTATGCAAATAATCATACTATCACAAAATAAAATACTCACAAATACTTTCCAACTCCAGAGGGGTCAGGAAGGGAGAAAGGTTTACATTTCAATTCCATTTACAAAAAAAAAATTAACAAATTGCTGAAGCTATCAATAGCTAAAAAGAAAGCAAAAATTCTTAAATCTGGAAAACAAAATGAGAAATGTTTTAGTCAAAAGTCATAAAATTCTATTTCACCAGTTCAGTTTCATGTAATTAATCTCTCTTCTATTGAGTTTGCAGTGTTACTGTGGTCCAATCTTTCTGTTTAAATCCTGGAAATTCAAAAATGTAATTTCAAAGTTATAAAAAAAAATCTATCAGAGTCTTTTTAACTAATTTCCTTAAAAGAGGCAATTTTTGGATTATAGCCTATTACAAAATATTTTAGAAAGAGCATCAGACTAAAGCAATTAACTATGGACAAGGAAGCTTAACATGATCATGGTTTGAGATCTGATTTTACCACAACTCCAAAATTGACAAGTGTGATCATTTCTGTGATAAATTACATTAGAACTATTTAACACTACAAGTATAACTAATAACATACTCTTATGTAACAGATATCTAAAAATCTCATAAAACTTTGGAACACCCACTGACACAAATTTCTATACACAGAGAGCTAAACACCATTTGGTATTTGCCCACGTGTCTCAAGTAATTTCCCAATGATTAATGTGTTGCAGTCTAGCTCTTCTTTTATATCTAGCAGTCTTTCCTACGTGTATTTACATACTCTTGTGTTGGGTGCATAGACATTTATAAGTGTTATATATTCGTGATGGATTGGCCCTTTTACTATTATATTATGCCCTTCTTTGTGTCTTCTTACTGTTTTCATCTTAAAGCCTATTTTGTGTAAAATCTGTATTACAACTCCAACCCTTTTTTGGCTTCCATTTGCATGGAATACTTTTTCCAGCCCTTCACATTTAGTCTATATGTGACTTTATCTGTAAGGTGTATTTCCTGTAGGCAACAGATAGAGGGTTTCTGTTTTTTAATTCATTTAGCCAGTCTGTGTCTCTTGATTGGAAAATTTAATCCATTAACATTCAGCGTAATTATTGACATTTATGGACTTGTCCTTACCATTATGTTAGCCATTTTCTTGATTGTTATTCTCTTGCTTCTATCTGTCTCTCTTTAGTTTTCCTGGTATAGTACTCTCTTCAGAACTTCTTCAAGGGAACCAGCAGTTAGCGTAATGGCTATGTCGCTGGATTCCCACGTAGTCGACTGTGGTTTGCGTCCCAGACCCGGTGGCTTAGAACTCACGCCAGGAGCGTGCACGTACATGCCCAATATCCCGAGAGGAGAATGGAGGAGAAGGAATTGCGGCGTGACCATCCCCCCGGGGGGTGATTTCTCGCTTTCTGTCTCTATGTCTCTCTCTGTCTGTCTGGCAAGTGCACACGCCCTATAACAAAAACCTCTCCAAAAAAGAAAAAAGAGAACTTCTTCAAGAACTGTTCTGGTATTGTTCAATTCTTTCAGGTTTTGCTTATCTGAGAATATTGTTATTTTTTCTTCCCATTTGAAGGATAATCTTGCTGGGTTCAGTATTCTTGGTTGAAATTGCTTTTCACACATTGACTATATTTTCCCATTCTTTCCTTGCTTGCATTGTTTCTGCTGAGAGGTCCGATATTAGCCTGATGGGATAACCTTTTAAGTAACTGGACATTTCTCTCTTGCCATCTTTAACATCTTGTCTTTATTTGTGATTTTGGTCATTCTGGCTATGATGTGCTGTGGAGAGGATCTTCTTGGGTTGATTCTATTTGGGGTCCTTTGTATTTCTTGGATGTTTGTTTGCTTTTCTAGGTTTGGGAAGTTTTCTGCAAGTATTTCATAAACTAGAACTTCTATGCACTTGTCTAATTCTTCACCTTATGGAATGAATACCTATTATTCAGATATTTGGGCATTTCATAGTATCTAGTATTTATCATACGTAGCCCTCATTTTTTAGAATTATTTTTTCACTATTTCTAGTGGTTTTATGTAAGTTAAAGGTCTTGGGTTCCAGCTCAGAAATTCTGTTTTCTGCATGGTGCAGTCTACTATTAATACTTTTATGGAAGATATTGATTTCCTGTATTACTGTCTTCATCTCTAGGAGTTCTGATTGATTTTTTTTGTGGTGTCTATCTCCTTCAAGTCCTGGAAAAATTTCCTCATCTCTGCACCATGAATATGCTGAATTCCATTTCTGACATTCCCTTAAATTCCTTTGTGCTGTCCACTATTGAAGAAGAGTTGCTTGTTCCATTGAGAAAGAGGTATTTCTTCGGTTTCCCATACTTTTTGTGCCTCTGTGCTGGTTTCTAGTCATCTGGTGAATTATGCACCACTATCTGCTTTTCTGTTGTCAATTCTATAGTATCAGATCAGAGAGAAGAGCTCTACTTCTCAGATGTGTTCTTGATAGAGGGCCTTGTCTTCCAATCAGAGCCAACTTTAGGTTTTGTTTCCTTTCCCATTCTCTTGAGACCGGGTGCACCTGGGAATAACCTGAAGATTCTCAGACAGAAGAAGAAAAAGGAGTCGCATCACATGAATCAGAAAACTATAGTCTTAGAATATTCCTAGGATGAATTGTCTCCTGCTCAGTTTCCCTCACCAACTGCTGCTTCTCCCTGGTCAGCAGCAGTACAGCTCTGGGTAAATGGTGGCGGACGGATGTACCTGGGACAAGTTGGGAGGCAGGAAGAAGCCTAGAGTGGTCTCCTGCTTGGCTTCCCTCAACAACTCTGTCTTATTTTTAAAATATTGACAAAGCACATCTTCATTTCTATTCTCTTATAACGACTAAGTTAATTTACTTTCATGCCAAAAAATCTTGAAGTGACTCCCTTATTCCTCTACCTCTAATCCATCAGTTCTTGAATTACAAAAAAGAAAAATCCAGGGTCATCAGGTGGCATAGTGGTTAAGGTGCTAGATTCCCACATGACCAACCACAGTTCGAGTCCTTGAACTGAAGCTTGAAAATCACACCAGGTATGTGTATGAAAGTGTACCCAAAGTCCAGGTGGAGAATGGAGGAGAAAGGATTGTAATGTCCATCACCCGTGGGGGGTGATTTCTCACTTCTCCTCTTACTGTCTCTCTCCAGCAAGCACACATGCCCTGTGGCAAAAACCTTAAAAAAAAAAAAAAATCCAGAATGATTACGGCGCCTCTTCACTTAATAACCTACCTGTTTAACAGCTGCATGGACTTATCACCAGCTCTCCAGTGTAAAGAATCCCCTTTCTCAGGACCAGCAGTTGGCATAATGGCTATGTCACTGGACTCCCATGTAGTCAACCATGGTTCGAGTCCTGGATGGCTTAAACTCATGCCGGGTGCATGTGCATGTGTAACCAAGATCTCGAGAGGAGAATGAAGGAGAAAGAATTGTGGCATGGTCATCCTCCCTGAAGGGTGATTTCTTGCTTTCTTTCTCTCCTGTCTCTGTTATCTTTCTGGTGAGTGCACATGCCCTATAGCAAAAACCTCTCAAAAAAAAAAAAATCCCCTTTCTCACTCTGTAAGTCTCCCTTCCTCAGTCTTTGTCTGGTTTCTGCAGTCAGTAGTATTCACTACATGAAGCATTTTCAATCACACAAAGCTACGTATTTCATTGATGAATTTGTACTTTATTGTGCACCCCTAGCAGGTTTCAGAACAAATAAAATGATTATTCAGATTCATATTATTGTGTTGTGGTGTGCGTATGGCTTTCTGGAGCTCATCTAAGGTGTGCTTTTTTTGTATGGCTAGAACTACATTATCCTGGTGTGGTGTCGTGTGACAGCTACTGAAAAGTACATACCCTATTGCACCATGACACTCCACAAGACATCCACCTTTAAGCTCCTTGCTTATCCTTCAGTTTGCTTATGAACTTAGTGAGAGAAATGAAACCCGGCTGTTAAGTGAGGAGTGCCTGTAAATTATAAAATATAGAGGAGAAGGGATTGTGGCGTGGCCGTCACCCCTGGAAGGTGATTCCTTGGGTTCTGTCTCTGTTTTTCTTTGTTTCTCTAGCAAATGATCACATCCTATAGCAAAAAATCTCTCTAAAAATACATAAGTAAATAAAACATAAAATATAATTCAGTAAAGTGTATCCTCCTGCTTAAAACCCTTCATCGACTTCATTGCGCTTGGACAGGAGAGAATCAGGACTCAGTGTGCCTATCTGTGTCACCCGTACCAGTGTCCCCTTGTTCCTTACACCCCAATATCTTTTTTTAAGTATTATTTATTTAATTTTATTTATTATTTATTAAATGTTTTTAATTAGCTAAAGGGCACGTGCACTCACCAGAGAGAGACACACACAGAGAGAAAGTGAGAAAGTAAGTCCCCAAGTCCAGGATTCAAACCTTGGTCAGCCAAGTGGGAGTCTAGTGCCTTAACCACCAAACCACCCACTGGCCCTCCTCTGTACTCTTGATATATGCCTCGCCTCATCCTTTAAGTCTCTCATAGGTCATCCCTTCAGAAAGGCCCGCTAAAGTACCTCCTCTTCCAGCTTTGTTATCACATCACTCTCTTTCTTTCTTTCCAAGTAGTTAGCTATATGAGAAGTCATCCTGTTTGCTTTTTTCAGTATCTCTCTCCAGCACTCTTTGTTTCATGGTGAAGCCTGTCTTTTGCCCTCTTACTCCCCCAGAAAAGACCACAGCCTTCAGAACAAATCTGGTGGTGGATTGCAGTAGAACACGGCAGAAGACTCACTAAGTTACTGTCTCTTTTCTCTGCAAGTGTAGTCTCACCGAGGAATTAAAGGTAATTTTTATCTATCTTCCCTCTTGGTGGAATTCAAAGTTAAAAACAAATCAAAGGGCCAGCAGGTGTGTGGTGGTTAGGGCACTAGACTCCCACAAGGCCAACTATGGTTTGAGCTCCAGAGTTGGTGGCCTTCTTTCTCTCTTCTCTGGTGAGCGTACTTGCCCTGTAGGAAACTTAAAATAATAATAATAATAAATAAATAATTTAAATAGGAAATTGCCAAATCCCAAAGATATCCCTTGAACTGACCTCTGCTTTTTTGTTTGTTTTTCACGTATAGCTGGAGAGGTATCAGAAAGGAAAAAGAGAAGTTTGTCTCTTTTCCTGAAACATAGGTGGATCTTTGCTTCTTAGGAGCCATACAATAACATTTTAACAGTTTTAATTTTGTTAAAGTGTATTTATTTCCTTCATGAGCAAGAGAGATGGGAGGGAATGACTACACCCCCAATGATATCTCTCAATGCCACAATTCACCCCCCAGCTCATCCCAGGTATGGGCAGACATGTGCCACACTCAGGGAGGTCTTGAGTTGCAAACCCAGAACCTTCCCATGTAGGTCAGCCTTGCAGAGTGCCATATCTTACCAGTGAGCTCACATCTGGTCTCCTTCCAGTGTTTTCTTTTTCTTTTCTTTTCTTTTTTTTTTTTTTTTTTTTGGTTGTTTTGAGGACTATAGGGCACGTGTGCTTGCCAGACAGACAGAGAGAGACAGAGAGACAGAAAGCGAGAAATCACCCCCCAGAGGGGATGGCCACGCCG
Source organism: Tupaia belangeri chinensis (assembly GCF_000334495.1). Classification (NCBI taxonomy): domain Eukaryota; kingdom Metazoa; phylum Chordata; class Mammalia; order Scandentia; family Tupaiidae; genus Tupaia; species Tupaia belangeri. The sequence continues at coordinate 238,544 of NW_006199342.1, forward strand.
CAGTCCCTTCTCTTCCATTCTCCTCTAGGGATCTTGGGCACACACGCACACACTCCCTGCGTGGGAGCCACCAGATTTGGGACTCAAACCACGGTCAACTACATGGGAGTCCAGCAACATAGCCATTACCCCAACTGCTGGTCTCCTTTCAGTGTTTTTATATATGAGTCCAGGTACCCAAACCAGAAATTTTAAGGTACAGAAGAAACTCTAAATAGTTCTCTATTTGCTTAAAATCTTCATATTTCAAGTGAATTAGGCTGGATTATCCCCAAAGAGAAGGAAAGGGAAGGCAGCTGGTTGGGGCTTTTTTTCTTCCTCTTTTTTTTGGTATAATTCACACACGGTAAACTCCTCTCTTTTTGGCACACAATTCTAAGAGTTTTAACAGATGTAGTTGTGTAATCACCACGACAATCAAGCTTTAAAACTGTTCAGTTATCCCAAAAAGTCACCCCTCTCCCCCCACTCCCAGCAACTGGCATCTACTGAGCTCTTCTGTCCCTGTAATTCTGCCTTTTCCAGAAATTCACTTAAATACAACAATATAGTAGGAAGCTTTCTTGAGCCTGACTTCTTTTACTTAGAATAATGTGGTTGAGATTTTTTCTCATTGTATCAGTAGTTCATATCTTTGTATTACAGAGTAGTATTCCACTATATGGATGAACTTACTTAGGATCTTTTCAGTTTTGGAAGATTCTAGATATGGCCACTATGAACACTTGACTACAGAGTTTTGCATGAGGATGTTTTCATTTCCTTTGGGAAGATACCTCTGAGTGGGTCCTATGCCTTAGGGCACATGCACTCACTGGAGAGACAGAGATAGAGACAGTGAGAAGGGCACATGCACTCACTGGAGAGACAGAGATAGAGACATGAGAAGGAAAGTGAGAAATCACCCTCCAGGGAGGATGGCCATGCTGCCATCCCTTCTCCATTCTTCTCCTAAAATCTTAGACATGCACATACATATGCCTGTCGTGAGTTTTGGGCTACCGGGTTCAGGACTGGAACCACCGTTGGCCATGTGGGAGTCCAGCAACGTAACTGCTATGCCATCTGCTGGCCCTACATTTCACTTTCTAAGAAACTTAAGATTAGTTTCCAAAGTGGCAGTGCCATTTTGCATTTCTTCCAGCAGCTGATTTTTGTGTGTTCTGGATTGAACTGAGAAGGCCCATCCCTAGGTGTGTTGGACACCTCTTCTCCTAACTGGAAGTCTAAGTGGTGGGCACCTTAGCACCCCCCATGGCAGCCTCTGAGGAATCAAGCCATGGAAGGTGGCTTACAGTTGCTGCGCATCACGAACACCACAGCTGATGCCTTGGAAGTCTAGTCAAAGGAGTCTGTGACTGAGCTCAGCATGAATGGAAGGAGCTGCTAGAGACTCACTGACCTTCAACAGGAGAGCCAGAGTAGCAGAAGCAGCAGTCCCTAAAGTCTAATAATCAAGGCAGCCCCCTCCAATCTCCCTGAAAAGAAAAGGGAGGAATCCTGGAAGCTGTCTTTGGAACCACCTTTGTAGATGGAACGGAACTAGGAATGATTTCTAGAAATAAGGAAACACATTGAATATCCCAGAATGTCTTAGAGCATTATATTGAGCTCCCACCATATACCAGTTAGTACATTTGGCATTTTATATACCCCCCAGCAAATTAAGTAAATGCATCATGTAGGTGTCAAATTTCAGTATCAGAAATGAAGCAAAAGATAATGACTCTGATCACATGAGACTACTCTGCTTATATCCTTTCACAGCTTTTCTTTCATATCCCATGACTTGATCACTCTCTTTGTAGGCTCTAGCCATCCTCACCTTGTTAGTTCTCTCTTCTGTTTCCGACAAAGGGTGCTCACACGTGGTATTTCCCCTGCCTGGCAGGCTTTCCCTGCTCCCTGCCTCTTCTGTATCCCACTCACTTTTATGACCCACTTCTTGTTTCCTCTCCATTGAAGCTTTCCCTGACTCATCCCCGGAGAGTCAACTCTTCCCTCCTTTGTCTCTCCACTGTAATTGGTATGCCCTCAACTCACCGGCTGTCACTCCAAGATTGGAGACTTCCAGTCACCTTCATGTGCCCAGCTCAGAACCTGGACATAGTAGGATATATAGCTCCTTTACTTATGCATTTATTCATTTGTAATTGACAAGGAATAATTGTATGCACTTACGGGGTACAATGTGATGTCTCAATACAAGTATACATTGGGGAATGAGCAAATCAAGGTAATTTGCAAAATCATTACCTAAAATACTTATTATTTCTTTGTGGTGAGAACATTTAAAATCCTCTTTTCTAGCTGTTTGGAAATAGACAATATATTATTGTTAACGGTGGTCACCCTACTGTGTACTAGAATCCCAGGGCTTATACCTCCTGTCCAACTGACACATCATACCCATTGATAAAAGTCTCTCCTCTCCCTGACAACCCTTCCCCACAGCCAGCCTCTGGTAACTGCCCTCCTATTCTTTGCTTCTAAGAGTTTATTTTTATTTTTATGTTGTTTTTTAAGAATAAGAAAAAAAAAAAAAAGAAAGAAAAGGAGGGATGTAGGGCAGTCTAGTGCCATAGAGGGCAATTGTATGATAGGTTCAAAACTATGAGCCCGTTTTGGCCTCTCTCATAAAATAATTTCATCTTTAATTTCAAAACAAATACAGAGAGAGGCAGCAGGTGGCCTGGTGGTTAAGGTACTGGATTTCCGCATAGCTGACTGCTGTTTAAGTCCCGGACGTGGTGGCTTGAAAATCATGTCAGGCATATATGTGTGTGTGCCCAAAATCCCAGGAGGAGAATAGAGAAAGGATTGCAGAATGGTCATCCCCCTGAGGGGGTGATTTCTCACTTTCCCTCTCTCCATCTCTCCCTGGTGAGCACACACATCCTATAGCAAAAAAACAAAAACTACTGAAAACGAATCAGTAAAAAAAAAAAAAAAAAAAAGAAAAAGAAAGAAAGGAAGGAAGGAAGGAAGAAAACAAAAATTTTTACAGAACCATCAAATCCCAGACCAGAAGAAAACTTGGAGGCCATCCAAAACTAGTTTCCTAGTTGTTGTTATTCTTTTTCTTTAAATGTGATTTTTAAATGAAGGCCTATTTTCACTATATGATGGTTTTCTTACCTTTATTCCTTTTGTTACTAAGCTCTGTTTATTACCTGGAATACTTGGCTCTCTGTTATTTCATTTAGATTGTGTATCACCAGTTTTGACCTCTGCCCCTCCTTTTCAGATGTTATTTTGATCTCTTTTCCCTTCCCCACAATGATTTTATCTACCTATATTAAGGAAACACTGTCGTCAAGGAAAACCATTCATTTCCAATGTGCTTTAGTCTGGAACAGCAGTTCTAAGAAAACACGCTGTATTTTTGTATGCATGTTTTACATATAAATTCGGATAGGTGGAACTCTATTTATATGTGGGGAATACAGTGAAGTTAGTATGAGAAAATCACAATTATAGAAATAACCCAAGGTAGAAGGGGATTGGTATTGTCTTCGATGAATGCCTTTGAGAAGTTTGATTTTAATTTGAACAGCACAGTTGTTGCATGACCATGAAAAAGCCATATTCACGTATCTATAAACTACAATACTGTGAAATCCTGACAAATGCAGTTACAAAGTAACCTTCAGCTGCCTATCTTGTCTAATTTAAGAAAGTATGTATTAAAGTCTCCATCAGTGAGACTGGAACATACAAAGCTCTTCCAGTTAACTCTCCTGTAAGAGTGGCCCACAGGGATCTGGCAGATGACATGGTGGTTAAGGGTGCTGGACTCCCACGTGGTTAGTCATGGTTCAAGCTCTGGGCCTGGTGTCTTACTTTCCCTCTTTTTTTTTCTCTCTCTCATTCTGTCCCTCTCTGGTCAAATTAAATAAATAAATACATTCAAATAATTCGTTAAAAAAAAGAGAGAGAGAGAGGCCTACAGAGGAGGAGGGGAGGATGAGCAGAGTCTACACCACCTTCATGGCTGAAAGCAGAGTGCTCTTAGAATTAGTGTGTGGAACAAACCAACTGATACTTTTCACTTACGGGGCTGGCTCTGTGGTGCAGAGGCAAAGTATTGCTGAAGAGAAGCCGGATCCCACATGGTGACTGTGGCTCGAATCCTGCCCTAGCCAGCCTGAAACATGTCAAGCTGGAGGACTAGGGGAAGGGGATCATAGTGTAACCATATCCTGCTCATGTCTCTCTTGCACTCACATACACGCACACATGCACATTCTACAATAAATTTTTAATCATTATTTGTGGTTTTTTTTTTTCATAATTTTACACAAGTCATCCTTTTAAAGAAAATAGTAAAATGATAAAGTGGAGCTTTTTCCCCCCTTTGGCTTGTGCATGTATGTGTGGTATAACATTCTAATTGTGTGATTAAAAACAGTGTTTTTATCTTCAGTTTTTATTTCTAACCTTTTGGGAATTCAGCAAAAATACCCAAATAAACAGATCACTAGCATTTAAAAATCAACGGTATGTCTCCTTCTTTATCAGTCTGTCTGGGAGTTACATTTACTAAGTGCTGGCCAAAATACTGTTCTTAGGACCGAGAGATGTGTCTCAAGATATAAAAATCTCATGGCAGGGACCAGCAGGTGGTGTAGTGGTTAAGGCGCTGGACTCCCGCGTGGCTGACCACAGTTTGAGTTCCAGACCTGACAGCTTAAAAATCACATTGAGCATGTACATGTCTGCCCAAAACTCAGGAGGAGAATGAAGGAGAAAGGATTGTGACATGACCATCCCCCTTGGGGAGTGAATTCTCACTTTCACTGTTTCTCTGTTTGTCTTAACACATGTGTCCTATGGCCAAACATAAGTGAAAACAAACAAATACATAAATAAATAAGTAAAAATCACATAGTTGAGCCAGGATAAAACAAAACTGTAAATAAGCAAAGCGTCAAATAAATAGGATATCTAAGCATTTTAGGATTACACAGACCTAGTGGTGTTTGAAAGGCAAATTCTAACTTACTTTCTGTCCACGTTTTCAAACTCAAAATTGAGCCACTGTCTATTGGCTTTCTGTTTTGCTACATTACAGTGGCCTGAGAGGCCCTAGGTCTCAGTGTCCTTGTAGATGACCTCTCTCATCCCGGGATGCCTTTGCATCTCACTTGACACTTCCTCTGGGAAGTCTTCCCTGGTTCTCTACTCGAGGCAGGTTAGGTGCATGCTCTCCTGAGATTCCACAGTGACTTCTACATATTACTACACTTCAGTGTTGTCAATTGCCATGAATTCCCAGGTAGCTATTTAGTAATAGCTGTCTCTCCAAAAAGACTTGGTTGATAGATTCATTTATTCAACATACAGTGGTGCTGGGGAAACAAAGGCAAGTATCAGTCATCTCTGCTCTAAGGGAGCTCCTTAGGGGCTGGGGAGACAGATTCATGCCCCAACAATCACAACCCTGTGTGAAAAGGGACATAAGGAGGTATGCAGAGCCTGATGGTGCTGTTCAGGAGGAGTACTAGCCTGGCTGGGAGTTGGGGAGGAGGTGTCAGGAAAGCTTCTTGGATGGGGAGACTCCTGACTTTAAGCTTAAAGGGTGTTTGCTGACCAGTTAGGTAAAGTTAGGAAGGTAGACAATCACACTGCACGCAGACAAGATGGGGACAAGAGGAGCAGACTGCTCTGAGGGAACTACGAGTGGGTCTGCATGGCTAGAGAAAAAATGCATGTGCTAACAGGCAGGTAAGAGCATGAGCAGTCCAAGCTGGAGAAGAGAAGCCCTGATCTGTGAAACTGAGCAAACACCTTATTTTAGGTGTCTGTTTCATAGACACTTGTTTTGAAGGGATGTAAATGGAAGAGAAGCAAAGCCTTGTAAGTACTTTGGGAAGATCATCGCATGAATGAGCTCAGGGGCCAGTGGAAGTAAGTGGTTGTAGAAACAGAGTCCCTGTAAGAGAAAATAAACGATGAAGGCTCAAACTAAAGAATGGCAGTGATGTAGTAGGGAGGAAACCAATTCTGAAGTATTTATTTAAAATAAGACAACAGGGCCAGCCTTTTGGCCTGGCAGTTCAGAGAGCCAGATTTCACATGGCTGACCACAGTTTCAATCCTAGCCACGGTGACTTGAAAAACATGCCTGGCATATGCGCATGCATGCCCCAAATCCTACCAGGCTGGAGAAGCAGAGAAAAGATTGCAACATGACCATGCCTCGCTGGGAGGGGCTTTCTCACCCGCTGTACCCTGCCTCTCTGTATATATATATATATAATAAGAGAGTAGTCAGAGTACTGAGAAGCAGGAGTTCACTGAGAAGCAGTTCAGCTCTGGGACTGTTGAATGCTGAGTGTCAAGGGACCGTCAAGAAGGAAGGCTCAGCTGGATTTGGGGATCTGGAACGCAGGAGAGAAGTCTGGGATGGAAGTCGAGATTTGGGAAAGATTTGGGAGTCTGTGTATGGTTCAGAGCTGAAGTTGAGATTGCCCAGGAAACACGCCAAGTGTGGAGAGAAGAGAGCTGCCACTCTCTAAGGGTAAAAAGAGACCCTGAGAAGAGGGAGCAGAGAGGCTGAAGACGAGTTCTAGAAACCAAGGAAGAGTCCAGAAAAGGAACGACGGAACAAGAGAGTAAAAGGCTGCGGAGGAAGTCAGATTAGTAAGATCTGAGAGAGTGCCAGTTCATTTAGGCACGAGGAGCTCCGAAGTGAACTTTGCCAAGGCAGCCTCCATTCAGGAATGAGGGCAGAAGTCACGCTCCAGATAGTGAAGGAATGAATGGGGAAGAGTCCGGGAATAGCAAGTGTGTGCTGCTCTCTGGAAACATGACTATGAAGGGCAAGTATGGAGGACTAGAGGGTAGAGAGAGTCCATAAGGGCTCTGAGTGCCCAGCACAGAGGCCGACCCATAGAAAGCACGCAGATATTTATCAAATGAAAGCTGAAATGGTGGATTGCTGAAAAACAATGAGTCAGAGAAAAGTGTGTGTGCCCTAAAGCATTTAATCACCCCATGTATTTATCTTCACATGGAGAATTACCAGAGAAGGGAGAAGCATGCAATTTGGAATCATGTGTGGATGCTCATGGTGTAAGTGATGAGTGTGAATCAGAAGAGACCACGTGTATGCACCTGGGCTGTGTGCACCAGAGGGAAGGCGGCTTGT
>NW_006199342.1:245842-247495 GCF_000334495.1 Tupaia belangeri chinensis
AAGAGCTAGCTGCTGAGGAAGTACACTTGACACCATCTGTAATACAACCGGTGGGGAGAAATACCATCGTGCTCCAACATGGATACTCAGGGTTGTAATCTAATGTTGCAATTGACTTGTAATGAGATATAATCTCAGGTTGATTATTCAGGCTCAGTAAAATCCATCTTAGTGCTCTTTCACTGTTATCAATGACCCATTAACTACAGTGGCAGCCATTTCTGCAAAAGCAGAGACTTTTTTTTTTAAGCATAAACTCTAAAAATACCCAGGAAGGAAAGTCACATAGGAGTAGCATACATTTAAAGAGTGAGTTAGTAAATATGCAAGACCAGGCAATGTTGGATGGCTTTATGAAAACGGACCTGTAGCTGAACAGTTTGGGCCACAATGCTGGAATAATCATCCCCTCCCACAGAGTGGCTGTGAGATCCACAGGTGAAAGCCCGCGACATTATCGAGGTGTTAATTACTTTGATGGAGTTGCTACCACGACCTTTGTGGCTATTGCTTGCACTCCTGGTTTTTGCTCCTCTTCTCTCTTCCTTTCCCTGTTTGGGTTTGATCTCTTATTAAACGACCTATTATGTGCAAGGTGCATGAATAGCACCAGAATATGAATGTGTGTGTCAGTAAATGCTCATTGCTAACCTGCCCCCCCATGTCTTCCCATACCACCTTCTCTTCCTGCTTGCAATCTCTGGTCCGCGGGTGAACCCAGGGACCTTTCTCGTTTGCCATGAGCTTTCAGTAGCCTGGTTTACAGCCTTTCCATTCTGGGCAGGTCACAACTTGAGGGCCTATCTCTGACACTGATAAAGCGACATTGCGACATCACGGGGCTGCATCAGCAAAATCTCCACTGTCCATTTTGCAAATTGCTACAAGGGTGGGGGGCATGGACTAAGATATTTCCATCAGTGCAGCTGTCTTTCCGTTAGGAAGCATTGACTCAGACATCAAATCTGTGATATTTATTCAGTTCTCGGAAGACTGGCGTTTTAAACATGGCCTTTGAGTATTTTTCCCCAGCAGGGAAACCCAGGAATGTGGGCAACCATGAGAGAAGGAGATGACTTTCGAGGGAAGGAGGTGGGGATGGGGGAGGTCAGTGCCCTTGACTTCCAAGACACCCCAGGTTGTGCCGCTCACCCACCAGCAAGCCCTTCCGCGCTGGCGTTAACGCTCTGTAACCTGGGTGTGCTTCTTTCTGCTCCACCCCAAGGCGGCTCAGGTTGTGTGCAGGGCACCTTCCCACTCATAATGGAAATGGCATTCTTAACCCTGACCTTGCACCCCAGCTCCAGAAGTCCACGCTTCACTTTCCCCGAGGCCCACGTGCTGAACACACAGCTCCCGCAACAGGGGACCCATTGCTGTCGCCCTGCCAAGGGGTAGTGCCTGGAGCTTGGGGGAGGAGCAGCCCGGCAGGTTCAGGTTCGCGGGCACCGAGGGCGGCCCAGCTCCGAGCCCTGTGGCTTTCGTCCGCTGGAGCGAGAGCCGGCTGTAGGCGGCTCCTTCCTGTGCAAACTTTTCTGTCCTCTTCCTCCTCCCGCCCTCCCCACCCGCTTCTCAGCGCCCGGCGTCCAGCCTCCCCGCCCTCCTCGCTGCCTCGGGTCTCGGTGCACTGAGCAGCGCCGGGCAGCGCCGGGC
>NW_006199342.1:247912-252122 GCF_000334495.1 Tupaia belangeri chinensis
CGCGCGGCGGCGGGCGGCGCCGCCGCCCGCCGTTCTCAGGCTGCTCCGTCAGGAAGAGGAACCTTCTCGGTCTTCCGCGAGACTCGGCCCCTCGAAAGGGCGCGGTCTCCTCACGTCCCAGGCGGGAGCCAGGGCAGGTCTGTGGGCGGTGGGGGGATCCTCCCTACCCGTGCACCCGAAATAGAATTCTTGGAGTTTCTGGTAAGAGGGCCGGGATAGAAGAGGGATTTCTTTCTTTTTTTCTTTCTTTAAAAAAAAACCTTTGTGAAAACCCAGGATGGCCTGAGATTGGCAGGCTGTTGGTGCCTCGCAGCCTTCAGTGTTAACTTGAGAAAGCCTCGAACCCGCATCTGCAGCAGCACTGGCCCTCCGGGAGCTCGCTGTGTACTCTTGGACAGGCTGGACCAGGGCTCGGCCGAGGGCCGGTGCTGCCTGCCCACGTGTGCTGTGGGTCGCTGGGCAAATCACTTAACCTTGTCTCTCAGATCTCGGTATTTAAAGTGGGACTGATAGTGGGGAAATTCCACATGGGGAGGTTATGCGAATTTAATAATTAATCATTTAAAAAATGCATTTGAACAGAGCATCATCCTAAGGACTGTAGAACTGCTTTTTAAAAGTCCACCAGGTGTGTTAAGTTTCTGCAAGGGGTTGTTTGCCAATTTGCAGCCTTTGGAGATGCGTGGAAGTTGGGAAATGAGAAATGAAAAGGTCCTTGCCTGGGTGTGAGGACACGCTACCGCTACCCCCGACTTCTCCCCTTACCCTCCTAGCCCCCTACACCCTAACCCCCAGGCTCAGTGCTCTGGGGCTGGGCTGCTTAGAGCTCTAACCTGGTCTCACTTTTACCTGAAGTCAAATTTCCGGTTCAAATAAATGGACATTTCAGTCAACGACTCTAACTTTAGTTAACTGGTTTCCACCAAAGTCTTCTGTTTTCTTATTCTTGTAATAGTGCTTTTTCTACCGAACATGTACCCTTGAAAAACATCAAAGGTATTACATATCTGATTTTACAGATCACATTGGATAAACCAGTCAGAATCATTATTAATAATCATGGTATTTGTGTAAAGAGCCTTCCTGTGACTTTACATTGAGTTTTATCTCCTGCTTTGGTGCTTTGGAAAATTGAACAGGAGCCACGGATCATCCTGATTGATTTTTACAAAGATTAACCATTCTAATGACGCTAAAGAGTCAACTGAAAATTGGTCCAGATGGTGACGCTAGAAGATAAACATGGCTTATATCAGCATTTTTTTTTTTCCCCAGTTAGAAATTAAGGCCTGTGGGCAGAGAGAAGACAGTGAAGACCTTTTAACTGTGATGTGCAAAGTATGTCAGGTCAACTGTGAGCTTCGATTTATAAAATTATTTTACCTCCAAGGATGCTGTCTTTTCTGAGTGCTCTTAAAGGATGTTAGGAAGTGACAGCTTTCAGTTCAGTTGTCCCCTACACCGCAGAATGCTGACCCACGTGTAGAAAAGTGAATTCATTCCATGTGACTGTATTTCGCTTTCAGAACAGAGCCTTGGTGCTCTTAAAGAACAGACTAGATGTGACCAAGCTTCCTGCTTTTCCTAGTCAGACAGAAAAAAAAAAAAATGAGCTCGTGCACCAGTGCCATCCCTAGAGTACATTTTCCTCGGAATGGGACATTGAATAGACCAGAGAATTGGCAAAAGAATGGGCTGGGAGAACTCAATGAATGTAGAGACACAATAGGAAAGGCACACCATCAGCTTAGTGAAATACTCCTTGTCCTGTCCCGAAGAGTAGCTGGGTTTCCCTGCTTTCCCCCGAGCCCCGAGTGCTCACAGGGGCAGCATCCAGTGCTGCATTGGACATGGCTGTGACGAGCTGGCCTCTGGACAGGCAGCCCTGACTCCTGTCGGGATCTCAGACCCCACCCCAGACCTGCCTAATCGTCATCTGCATTTTAATAAGGCCCCATGTTGCTTTTAGACACATTAAAATTGAGAAGCTTATTCTCTGATAGTGGTTTTCAAACTTAGCTGCATGTAGGAATTCCTTGGGGAGTTATACAACAACAACAGAGCAGTTTATGGCTGGGGCCTGTCAGGGATTCAGATTTAATTGGCTTCGTGTGCACCTGGGCATTAGGTGATTCGGATGTGGAGCACGTTTGAGGCCTGCTGTCTCGAGGCACATAGGTCTTGCGGCCATATATGCTGAGATACTGTGAAAAAGCTCTCCCTGAGCAAGCAGAAGATCGAGGCATAAGCTTTCGTGCATTCTCACTTCCCTGTCGGTACTCTCTTCGATTACCACAACTTCCCAAACTTCTTTTTTTTTTTTTTTTCCTTTCACTCTTGCTCTTGATTCCAGCAGGTTGTGAAATAGTTCTTCCTAAAGGATAATTTCTAATAATGAGATATTCCCCTGGTGTGAATCCTAGGGAGAGTGTTGAGGAAAGGAAATCATATTTTGCAATAACTGTGGCCTGAGAGAGGAAAGAGGAAGGGTGCTCTCCAAGACCTGTCAGAGGACAGCCTCATGCCAAAACAGCTGATCCCTCCCTGCTACCTCTGACTGTGACTGCCACCTCCCACCCCAGCCTCCCCTCCACCCTTCTTTCTAGGAAAGAATGATGAAAACTTGAAACTTGATATCTAAAATGTAGTCAACTGCTGTGGTAAGATTCATTTTAATACGTATCTGTAAAAGACCTGCTGCGGGGCCAGCAGGTAGCATCTTGGTTAAGGTACTGGACTCCCACATGGCCGACTGTGGTTCAAGTCCTGAACCTGGTGGCTTGCTTTCTCACTTTCCCTCTCTCTCTCTTTCTCTTGTAAAACAAAACAAAACAAAACAAACAAACAAACAAAAAAACCTGCTGCAGGGTCAGGGGGTGGTGCAGGGTAGTGCAACTGGTTCCCCACGGAAAAGTGTCCAGATTTGCATCTTGGGACATCCCTGAGCACAGGCACCTGTGATCCCTGCTGGCTGAAGCTGGAGGTGGATTGCAGCATGAAGTTCCTGTTGGGGTGCCTGTGTTTGTGTTTCTATCTCTTCCTCTCACGAAACAAACAAAAACCGAAAACCTGCTCTGTGCTAGCACGGTGTTGACACTATAGGGATATCCCCAGAGAATCCCCTTCCCCTGACTATTTTAGATTATTACCAGATTTTTCTTTTTCTCCAAAGAAAAACATCTCTGACTTCAAGGGCTTTTATTTACTTGTGGTTTCAGAAGTCATTTTTTCACATGATAGAAATGCATGTGCTTTATCAACCAAAACTATAATTTTGTATTTTAAAATCTGTACCAAAAGTGTCAAGGAAACAAATAGTTTCAAAGAAGTAATCTTCAAAAATAGAATTAAAATACAGTGGAATTAATGAATTAGCACTTTTACTGAGCTTATAAAAACTGGTGTTTTTGCTTTGTAACAATCTAAATTGATTTTGCCTTATGGTTTTTTTTAACTCATAGTTCTATAGAATTTAATGTAAGTTCTGGATTTTAAAAATCTAGTATTTCTTTGGGGACTAGCAGTTAGTGTAATGGCTACGTCGCTGGACTCCCACGTAGTCGACCACGGTTTGCGTCCAGGACCCGGTGGCTTAAAACTCACACCGGGCGCATGTGCGGGCCTGCCCAAGATCCCGAGAGGAAAATGGAGGAGAAGGGACTGCGGCGTGGCCATTCCCCCGGGGGGTGATTTCTCGCTTTCTGTCTCTCTGTCTCTCTCTGTCTGTCTGGCAAGCGCACATGCCCTGTAGCAAAAAGCTCTCCAAAAAAAAAAAAAAATCTAGTATTTCTTTGTAAATAAAAGGATGTTTTACTCCATTAAAAAAATTAAAATCTTAAAACAAGGCTTTTCTAGTATATGGTTAGGTGTTCTCTTACTTTTTAGACCAATATTGTTCCACGTTAGGATTTTTGGTATATTTAGATGTTTTCCATGTGCTCTTTTGATAAACTCAATTTTTTTCCCTTCAAAATTGCCAGAGGGTTGGGAACCAGCAGTTAGCGTAATGGCTATGTTGCTGGACTCCCATGTAGTTGACTGCGGTTTGAGTCCCGGACCTGGTGGCTTAAAAACTCACACCGGGCGCGTGTGCGTGCGTGCCTGAGATCCCGAGAGAAGAATGGAGGAGAAGGGATTGCAGCGTGACCATCCTCTTGGGGGTGATTTGTTGCTTTCTGTCTCTCTGTCTCTCTCTGTCTGTCTGGCAAGC
>NW_006199342.1:252205-260725 GCF_000334495.1 Tupaia belangeri chinensis
AGAGAGAGAGAGAGAGAGAAAGTGAGAAAGCACCTCCCTCCCCCATGGTGGACAATCATGTCCCAGTGTCCCAATCACCTCTCCATCTCTCTTTCCTTTTGGCATTTTGGGCACACATGCACATGTGCCTGGTGTGTTTTTAGGGTTGCAGTGTCCAGGACTTGAACTGCACAGTTGGCCATGTGAGACCCTGCCACCTTAACCACCATGCCACATTCTGGCCCAGTAAACCCAATGTTTAGTAAATAAAAAACCTTGGAGGGGCCAGCAAGTGGCATGGTGGTTAAGGTGCTGGAGTCCCATATGGCCAACAGCAGTTCAAGTCCTGACCTGGCAGCTTGCTTCCTCACTTTCTCTCTCAGTCTCTCTGTCTCTGGTGCACATATGTGCCCTATAGCAAATTAAAAAGTGATAATAATAAGAAAAATAAATAAATAAATAATTCTTTAAAAAACAAACAAGAAAAATTTAGAACACAGCCCAGTGCATGTTTCTGTTAAAAGTGTTCAGCAAGTGCTGACTGTGGCCTTCCATGGGCTAGGCACTGTTGTGGCCCCAGTAGGTTGTAGGGAGGACCAGGATGTGGTCACTGTCTTTAAGTGATGACTTTTAGCCTTATGCATTGTCCATTGGGTGTCCAATAAGGAGAACCATTTGAGACACCTCCAGAGGGCAGTATGGGTTCATGGACCACGGTATCAGCTCAGTGTACAAATGCAGCTTCCTCTCTCTTATTGCACTCACTCATCTCTCCAGCATCCCTAAACCCTGGCATATACAGGTATGCAGGGAACATCAAATCCAAGAATCTTCTCCTTGAGTCTCTAGTCCCGGGGTGGTTGGCGCTGAGTGGAGTGGGAAATCTAGCACACAGGTGTCTTCTCAGTCTACGCTCACTGCTGCGGCTGCTACCATGAGGCACCGCTGCCTAAGACCTGCAGCTGAGGTCACCTGTCTCGTGGAGGGAAGCCATTGCTTGTCCTTATCTTGCTGGTGCTCCCAGAGTGCCTCTTACTGACTTTCAAGGTTGTAACTCTTCAAGTTGATGCTTTGTTCCCCAAAGCACGGTGCTGTGCCAGGGTGGCTGGGTCCCAAGGGGGTTCTGGTCCCCAGCTGGGCTGGAGGTGCCTGAGGCCAGGAACAATGAACACCTGCTCACTTTCCATTAGGGTAACTCAGGGTGGATCTTTGCCAAGCTGAGACCATCTGGCTCTTAGTGGACTTTCTGTCTCTGCCTGGTCACAGAACAGCATGGCCGCCCTGCCGGGAAAGGCAGGCCAGCTTGAGCAGTGCAAAAGGATGCCAGGCAAAGTGGGTGCCCGTGAGCTCCGCTTCACCTTGTGCTCAGCCCTGGTCAAACTGCGCACCTGTTTGGGCATGTGTGCCCTTCCTTTCCCCCAAGAAGGGCACCTTTTTGTTTGCACAAAGACCATGGGCCTCCCACCCACCTAAAAGCCTGACTACTGGTCAGGCTTCATTCCAGAGGGGATCTTCTGTGGAATTCTCACAAGGGACCATGTAGGCTGCTGGTGGTCCTGTACCAGCGGTTGGCATGTTTTAAAAATCAGCTCCCCCTCTTACTCTGTAGTTGCTGCCACTTTCACCTATAAAGGAAGGCAGGCCTTGTTAAATTGGGTAACACCTGAACTGGAGCTGAAACTGGAAAGTTGCTAGAAGCAGAGGCAACCTGTTCCTCTTTCTCACTCCAGCAGTTTCTCAGGGCGGCCACAGTCTCGACAGACACTCTGCTTCTGCTTGCCTCTTCACTGGCCAGCCTCGTACCCTCTAATCCCTAATCCGAACAGCCCTCTCTTCCTCAGGCGCCTCCTCACCCATCTACTTCCAGCAGCACGTCAGTGCTTCTAAGGCCTGGCTGTTGTTTCCCTTTACCTCATGCCCTGTGCTTACCTGGGGAAGTCGTCTTCATATCTCTTGAGTTCAAATTCCCTAGAAGAGAATTTTGAAACTACTTTTTTACAGCAGGACATAGATCACAGGTCATAGAGAAGCCTGTGAATGAACTGCTCTTAAAGCTCAAACCAGTTGTGGAGGGTGAGATCACATCGCAACCCTTTGACTAGTAGAACGGATTGAGCCTGGGCTGTTTCCATTCATTCATAAACTCTAGTATTTCTTTTTTTTTTTTTTTTTTGATTTATTGTTTATTTATTCATTTTAATTTGACCAGAGAGAGATACAGAGAGAGGAAAGTGAGAAAGCAAGTCACCAGGTCCAGGACTTGAACCATGGTTAGCCATGTGGGAGTGTCCAGCACCTTAACCACCATGCCACCTGCTGGTCCCACACTCTAGTATTTCTTAAGGATTGCAATGTGCCCACTGCTCTAGACCCTGGGTGTGGAGAGGTGAGCAGATAGGGTTATGAGATTCTGAGAGTGAGGCTGAAAGCAGAGCGATGGCTGAGGAAGGGTGTGGGAGGCCAGATCCGGCTGCATGGCCCGTGATCTAAGCCGTGCGCTGCCTACTCTGCTCGGTATGTGACCAGACGATGGGGACGATGATTGTCGTTCTTGCACCGACAGCTAATTTACTTCAGCTAGGGAAGCCCTCGTTTGCATCAGTGCGTTAATGGGAGCTCTGAGACTGATGGTAAAGCTGTGGGTGTATTTTGGGTCCCAGCCATGGCAAAGGGTGCACTAGGAATAGACCTTGATATTTCATTTATTCTTTCTGTCAACAAACAGGGTGAAACACAAAGGCTGCA
The DNA here is from genome assembly GCF_000334495.1 of Tupaia belangeri chinensis. NCBI lineage: Eukaryota > Metazoa > Chordata > Mammalia > Scandentia > Tupaiidae > Tupaia > Tupaia belangeri. The sequence continues at coordinate 254,930 of NW_006199342.1, forward strand.
GAGATGTCCTTAAGAAACTCACAGTTTAGTGGGGAAAGATAGGTCAATAAACCAGCAACCACAGTGCAATAAAGTATGACATAACTGATTAAAGTCCTGTTCTAGGCCTGGGGAAGAATCCAGGAGCTTGGCTGCAGGAAGTGGCCTAGGAGAGGGTAGTTAGGAAGGGCTTCCTGGAGGAGGTGAAACCTGTGCTATCTCCATGCTACAGGATCAGGAAATGGACTTGGGTAAGGCAGAGAAGAGTATTTGGGGAGAGGAAATAGCAGACACAAAGACACCAAGGCCTGAAAACAACTCAGTACAGTCAGCAAATGTGCAGAGTCAGACGGGCTTTGGGAAGGATTGTTAGGGAGCAGAGAGAGCTTGGCCAAGGCCAGAGCGTGAGAGGCTACTATGTCTGTTTTCTGGGAATCATTTGTAAGGCACTGCAAGGTTGACAGGGATATATTCGGAGTGTGCTCTGACACGGATATGGAGAGGCTGAGACATTAGTGAAAAAACACAGACAAGAAAGATTGAGACCCAGAATTTGGTTTATCTGTGGATCTTAGGTTACTTCACCTCCCTGGGCTTGGTTTCCTTAGATCTGGCTTGGAAATGATTCGTAACAGTAACACCTAACTCATCAAATTATTGTGAGGCTGAGACATATGAAAGTACTTTTGAACTTTATTGTTTTTTTAAGTTCTTTTTAAAATTTTTATTTATTTATTTATTTATTTATTTTTAATTGTTAGAGGGTACATGTGCTCACCAGAGAGAAAATGAGAGAGAGAAAGAGGAGAGAGAGAGCACCCCAGTGGGGTGTGGTCATGCCACAATCCCCTTTCCTTCATTTCTCCATCCTCTCAGGATCTCGGGTACATGAGCACATGCACCCACCAGAAGACTGGGTAAACACAGTGATTCCCACATTTTAAAATTAAAAAATAAGCAACTTGGGCCAGTGGGTGACGTGGTGGTTAAGCCACTGGATTCTCACATGGCTGACCTCAGTTCAAGCCCCAGCAACTTGAAACTCATGTCACGTGTATGTGCGTGTGTGCCCAAATCTGAGGAGAAGAATGGAGAAGAGATGGTGGTGTGGCCACCCCAAGGGGTGGGAGGGATTTCTTGCTTTCTGTTTGTGCCTGCACAAACCCTTATCGAAAAAAATCTCTCTCAAGAGAAAAAAATAAACAAACAAACAAAAGCCAGAGCTGTTTGGTTTTATTAAAAAGTCATCAGTGAGATCATTGGAGCTTCGTTGGGGTTATTGTGTAAATCTCACTTGGCAACACTAAGAGAAGGTTTGTGAAAAAGATGTCATGAATGTCAGTCCAGCCCGAGGCTAGTGGTGAGGGAACCCCAGGAACGGCACTCCATGGCCTCTTTGGAATGTGAGGGCTGGTTATTGGATACCAGGGTGTGGGCAGGCAGGGCTAAAAGGAAGTGAAATTATGCCAACCCCGTCCTGCATTATTTACACACTGTTACACTTCATCCAATAGCAGCCCTGTGATAGACAATGTATCTGCTCTAGATTAGACAAGGAACCTGGTTTCAGAAAGACACAGTAACCCACCCAAGTGTCACAGGTTGTAGGGACGTAATAGAACCAAGACTCGAATCGTTATGGCTTCAAAGCTCACACTTCTTCTTCTTTTTTTTTTTTTTTAAATTTTCTAGAAGGTGTGCTCATTTGCTATAAACAGAGAGAATGAGAGATGAAAAGTAAGAAAGCACCTCTCACAAAAACAGTCACGCTGCAATCCCTTCTCCATTTCTCTGGGCATGCAGGCACACACACCTGGTGTGTTTTTTAAGTTGCTGGGTCCACGCAGTCATCAATATGGGATCTAGCCACCTTAACCAGCAGGCCATGGCTGGCCCCACTCTCTCTTTTTGTATCCCATACTACCTTACTACATACCGGTCACCCCTTGTAGAAAACAATTCATATGTATCATATGTATCTTCACCAACAGGGAGGAAAGCATATCATGATTTACTTTGGAAATACCATTATGATAGCAGTCATTACAATGAACCTATTTTCTATCAAAAGATTTATTTTTTTACATTGCCAGAGAAGGAAGAAGAGAAACAGGGACAGAGAAAGTCACACCTCAATTCCTTCATCCTGTTGGCATTTGGGCTGCATACACGCATTTGCTGGGGTTTTTATTTCAAGCTGCTAGGGCCAGGACTAAAACTATGTGGTAGGCCATGCGGGACCTGGCTCTCTTAACCACTAGGCAACAGGGCCAGCCCCACCAGATCTAGTTGTCCATTTTAGGGCGCATCCAGCAATTCAAATTTCTAGTGTAAATAGCAAATTTGGCTTAGTTGTGCTGGGATTCTGCCAGAATTTTCAGACTAGCACCAGTCAACTATCATTACTTAGGTGCATTCTTTAAAACTACTCAGTCTTGGAGTCGTGTGTGTAGTTCACACACAAGAATCATATCTTGTCTCAGAGTACCAGTGTAGTTTCAGTTACACCAAAGCTCGGGAAAAAACACTGATGCAGTTTTAGTGTTCTTAAAATACCCTGCTAGGTGACTCATTATCTTTGATCACACTAGCTGAAATTTGCACTAAGTAGGTTGCACCAACCTACCTTAGAAAGGCTTCTGAAATCTAACTCACTTGTGACCTATTGGCTAAAACTTGACATTTATATGCCTTACTTTGCAGTTTTTTGATACCTCTTTTAAGTCTTAAGAAGAAGTAGGTATTGCTTATCCTACATAACAGGAAGAATCATGTGACTTTACAAAAAGGACATCGTTTCTATCCAGAGTTCTAGACTGTGGGTAGAACAAGAATGTCAGTGGTACAATATATTGATTTTGGATCAATGACTCACATACTTTGTGTAGTGTATAATTTATGGCCATATGTCAGTTCATCATTGTTGGTCTATAATCTTCTTTTGTGTTCATATGTATTTTAACCTACCTGAATGTTTAGTGTACACACACACACACACACACACACAAATATATAGAGAAAATTTATATTTTTGCCATGGGGTGCATGCATTCCAGACAGAGACAGACACACAGAGAGAGAAAGTGAGAAATTACCCTTGCAGTGGGAATGGCCACACCACAGTCCTTTCTCCTCCATTCTCCTCTCAGGATTTTGGGCATGCATGCACATACACTTGGCATGTTTTTCAAGCCTCCAGGTCTAAGACTTGAACCTGGAATTGGCCATATAACATCCAGCACTTTAACCACACCACCACCTACTGGACCTTTGAAATACACTTTCAATGATGCAATTTATATTAAATAATCACGAAGTACCCTAAACATCAATAATGGACATATATTAAACCCCTTTTCTCCAACTTACTAATAGTGTAAATTTTTTATTTCTACTCCTAGAGCCAGGATAGTGACAGAAAGATGTGGTGATGATAGAGAATGTGGCATATATTAGTAAATACAATGGAACTTAGATGTTCAAATGAATGTTACATTTTAGAGTTGTCTTATTGGACAAGTATATACCTATTACCATTATGATCTTTTTATTTATTTTATTTTATTTTATTTTGGAGAGGTTTTTGCTGTAGGGCATATGTGCTCTCCAGAAAGACACAGAGAGACAGAAAGCAAGAAATCAACCCCCAGAGGGAATGGCTACGTTGCAATCCCTTCTCCTCCATTCTCCTCTCGGGATCTTGGGCATGTACGCACACACGCCCGGCGTGAGTTTAAGCCATTCTGTGTGGGACTCGAACTGTGGTCAATTACATGGGAGTCCAGTGACATAGCCATTACACTAACTGCTGGTCCCTATTTTATTAAAAAAAATTTTTTTTTAGAGAGAGATTTTTGCTACAGGGCACGTGCACTCACCAGAAAGACAGAGAGAGAAAAGAAGCAAGAAATCACCTCCTGGGGGATGGCCATGCCCCAATCCCTTCTCCTCCATTCTCCTCTTGGGATCTAGGGCACGTACGCACACGTGCCTGGCGTGAGTTTAAGCCATCGGATCTGGGACTTAAATTGTGGTCGAGTACATGGGAGTCCAGTGACATAGCCATTACGCGAACTGCTGGTCCTACCATTATGATCTTACTGGAACAAACCATATGCAACAAACTTTTGCGATTAAAATATGTGATCCTTATTTTTATCACTCACCCTGATTATAGTTCAGTTACAGCTCTTTCTAAAAATCATGTCTACCTTTAAAAAGCATATATTTATTGTCCTTGAGGGAAAATTGAAGAGGCATCCCAGAAACAGCAGGAACAGTGGTCACATTGTGGGGATACATTTATTCTCTGCTAGCATGGTGCTTTGAGTGGGAATTACAGTCATATAGATAGCTAAGTATTCACATTATGGTAGTGTATGCTAACCAAGCAAGTCAATGTGGACTGTTAACAGCAACTGTGAATTAGGAAAGTAAGAAAACTATCTATCTATCTATCTATCTATCTATCTATCTATCTATCTAATCTATCTATCTATATCATCTACCTACCTACCTACCTACCCTTCATCTATCTGACTAATTTATCATCTTAGTGCATTTGGGCCATTATACAAACCATCATAGACTGTCTAATAAACAATGGAAATTTATGTCTCACAGATCAGGAGACTGGGAAGTCTAAGACTGAAGCACCAGCACCTTTGGTATCTGATGAGGGCTTGTTTCCTGGTTCACAGGTGGTAGTGTTTTCACTGTGTTTTCACATGGCAGAGAGAAGATGCAATCTCTCTTTTAAGAACACTAAAAGGGCTCTACTCTCATGACCTCATCTAATCTTAATTACCTTTGGAAGACTACCTCCTAATCAGTGAATACCATTTCAACATTGGAATTTCGAAGGGATACAGGCATTCAGTCCATAACACTGTGCAATCTATTTTTCTTTCTATCTATCTATCTATCTATCTATCTATCTATCTATCTATCTATCTCTCTTTCTACCCATCCTTCCATCCTTTGACTCTCCATCCATTCAACCATCCTTCAGTTTTTTATCCATCTATCCCAAACTTTTCTGCAACTTCTCTGCTACTGGGAGCACATCCCCCTCAGAGTTCTCAAATTTTCTTTTTCTTTTTTTTTTGGAGAGTTTTTTGCTATAGGGCGCGTGCACTCGCCAGAAAGAGAGAGAGATAGAAAGCAAGAAATCACCCCCCAGGGGGGATGGCCATGCCTCAATCCTTTCTCCTCCATTCTCCTCTCAGGATCTTGGGCACACACGCACACACACCTGGCATGAGTTTAAGCCGCTGGATCCGGGACTCGAACTGTGGTCAGCTACATGGGAGTTCAGCGACATAGCCATTACGCTAACTGTTGGTCCCCACAGTTCTCAAATTTACAAGTTGTCGGTTCAAGCTAGCAAAGGGACTCACTGGTGACCTTGGGTCCCAATTGCAAACAATCTGGGCCCAGTAGCCATTCCTGTAGCCAGCTAAATTCACTATGCGGGACAAGTCAGTCTGCTGGGTTGCACTTGGGTAAGTGTGCATGCGTGTCCAGGATCCCAAGAGGAGAATGGCGGAGAAGGGACTGGTCATGGCCATCCTCCTGAGGGGTGTGGTGAGTTCTCACTTTATCTCTCTCTGTCTCTCTGGCAAGAATATATGCCCTATAGCAAAAATCTCTCTCAAAAAATAAATAAATAAATAAAAAATAGACTTTCCACAGTTCAGTGTGTTGTTTGGAGTTACGGACAAGCCAGCAAGAATGTGGGTTTTCCTTAGGAAAGAACACGGTGAGAAAAGCAAGGATGATGGAAGCCACTGGCTGGGGTGCAGGAAGGGGGGGACC
>NW_006199342.1:261049-272184 GCF_000334495.1 Tupaia belangeri chinensis
TCTATCTATCTATCTATCTATCTATCTATCTCTCTTTCTACCCATCCTTCCATCCTTTGACTCTCCATCCATTCAACCATCCTTCAGTTTTTTATCCATCTATCCCAAACTTTTCTGCAACTTCTCTGCTACTGGGAGCACATCCCCCTCAGAGTTCTCAAATTTTCTTTTTCTTTTTTTTTTGGAGAGTTTTTTGCTATAGGGCGCGTGCACTCGCCAGAAAGAGAGAGAGATAGAAAGCAAGAAATCACCCCCCAGGGGGGATGGCCATGCCTCAATCCTTTCTCCTCCATTCTCCTCTCAGGATCTTGGGCACACACGCACACACACCTGGCATGAGTTTAAGCCGCTGGATCCGGGACTCGAACTGTGGTCAGCTACATGGGAGTTCAGCGACATAGCCATTACGCTAACTGTTGGTCCCCACAGTTCTCAAATTTACAAGTTGTCGGTTCAAGCTAGCAAAGGGACTCACTGGTGACCTTGGGTCCCAATTGCAAACAATCTGGGCCCAGTAGCCATTCCTGTAGCCAGCTAAATTCACTATGCGGGACAAGTCAGTCTGCTGGGTTGCACTTGGGTAAGTGTGCATGCGTGTCCAGGATCCCAAGAGGAGAATGGCGGAGAAGGGACTGGTCATGGCCATCCTCCTGAGGGGTGTGGTGAGTTCTCACTTTATCTCTCTCTGTCTCTCTGGCAAGAATATATGCCCTATAGCAAAAATCTCTCTCAAAAAATAAATAAATAAATAAAAAATAGACTTTCCACAGTTCAGTGTGTTGTTTGGAGTTACGGACAAGCCAGCAAGAATGTGGGTTTTCCTTAGGAAAGAACACGGTGAGAAAAGCAAGGATGATGGAAGCCACTGGCTGGGATGCAGGATGAGGGGAACCTGTTGGAGGCGTGTGGCTTCAGGAATATAAAGAATACAGAGGAGAAGTTTGACCATGAAGACAGGATTTCTTCCATCTCCCCTGATTGATGGAATGCCTGATGTCCTTCCCAGCAACCGCCACCCAGTCTGCAGGGTGCTCATTACCATGGTGCCATCTGGTAAGAGGGTGCCCCTTTTATTGCCATTCAGAGCAGCGCTCAATGATCATCTTACCCAATCTCTCCGTTCCCTTAAGAACATTTAGTGGGCCTCACAGAGCAGATCAAGCCTGTGACTTCCCAAACAGAACAAGATGGTAGAGAGGTGGTTCAAACCCTCATTCTCTGAGGCTTACACACTCCCAGATGGTCACTGATCCTGGTTTGGAGGTTTTGTTCAGGATGTGAGATGACATTCCTCTGGCCTGGTCTGATCAAATAATTGGTATTACATCACCATATGCAATATCTAGATTAGGATTTAAGGTTTTTTTGGTGGAATGACTGCTTCCTAAGTAGCTGAAAAATTCCCAGAGGACTAGGATCTGAAAGTCACGTGTGGCCTTAGGCAATGGCAAGATGGGAAAGTTTTTCCCAAGCCCAGGAACATACTGGAAGGACCCAGTAGCTGCTACGTAGCTGCAGAAGGCAACAGAGGTGTCTCAAACTTTCTGGTGCTGAAAAACCTGCCTGGTAAAATCTGCATGCAGATGTTCCTGTCTCACCTCCCCCTTACAGACTGCCTGGCTGCCAATCTCCCTTGTCCTTCTCCCTTGTCCTTTGTACATACCTACTTTAACAGTTTCCTTCAAGCTATCTTCCTCAAAGGCTTCCCTTGAGGTTCATTTTTGTAAGCCCTCACCTGTATTAAAATATTGTGGAGAAGGGGAATGGGTGTCTCGAAATGATTCACCTCAACAAGGAAGTGCTTGATTCTAGGATGTGGTCTTCCGCCACTAGCACCTGGCAGCTCTGTTAATAGGCAACAGTCAACAAAAGCACACCACAAAGGATGGAAAATTAGAGTCTTAGTCACCCAGAAATCTCCTTGTCTACCATTTTCTGCTAGAGGAGTATTGGCTGATATTGTAATGTATGAATGTACTACTCAAATCAACTGTTCTCACCCCAAGGTCGTATATGATTTAGGTGACAGAGTCATATCTAATGTAGCATTTCTCAAATATTCTTGTGTCTATGAGTCACATGGGGATTTTGTTGAAATGTATAGACTTCAGGTGGGGGCTGAGCTTTTTCATTTCCTAATGGGCCTCTTAAGTTTTGCTGTTGCTACTGATCATAGACCACACTTTGAGGGGAGCAAGTCTCTATGGGTAGCTTTTAATGAGCTTCTCAACTATTTTAAGGACTCATTCCTTATAGCACTAATGCACCTCAAAATTCCATCCATGGAAACTCCTATGCTGCTTAAAAGTCTACTCATACTTTCTTTCCTGTCTGGCAAACTTTGCTATGTCTTATTTATAGTAGGTAGAAGCTCTGAAAAATTTAGGACAGTGAATCTTTAGAACTTCCACCTACACAGGGTGTTTTGCTTCAAGAGTGGAACTTTCTCTGAAAACTGTCTAGTTCTTACTGTCTGTAGCGTTTTCATGGAGTAGTGTAAGAGGTGGGAGTAGATTTTATTTTAATCAAAGATAAAAACACTTTATTCACTGAAAACTCAAACTCAAATTCATTAAGATGACATTTCCTAAAACACGAAAAGACAAGAGTAGAAGATGAATATATGCTTTTTAAAATGTTTACAAGTGTCGAATATTTTTAATTCTTAATTTCTCAGTGTCTGTGATGCCTTTTGTAAACTAAAAGAGGGAGATGTTGACAGAGATCAAAGTTGAGGTCATTGATGCACAGATCAGTAATTTTAATAATAGAAAAGGGAAGGGAGGGTACCTTTAGAACCACTGTCTTAGTGGTTTGGGTGTGGAATTTAGATAATGGTTTATCCCCCAAAAGTTCATGTTTTAAAATTTGGTCCCCAGTGTAATTACGTCAGGAAGTGGTGAGACCTTTTAGAACTGAGACCTACTGGGCAGTGAATGGATCATGGTGACATTTCTCTTGTGAATGAATTAATGATATCTCACAAAGACCCAGTTGTAGTTCTCACAAAAAGGGGCTAGTTCTTGGGGACCAGCAGTTAGCGTAATTGCTATGTCGCTGGACTCCCATGTAGTCAACCATGATTCAAGCTCCAGACCCGGTGGGTTAAACTCACGCAGGGCGTGTGTGCGTGCGTGCCCAAGATCCTAAGAGGAGAAGGGAGGAGAAGGGATTGCAGTGTGGCCATCCTCCTTGGGGGGTGATTTCTCACTTTCTGTCTCTCTGTCTCTGTCTTTCTGGCGTGCGCATAAGCCCTATAGCAAACAACAACAACAACAACAACAACAACAAAACTCTCTCAAAAAAAGGGGCTAGTTCTTGTTATAAAAGAAAAATGTTGTGAAAGGAAGATAACTGCCTCCAGGACTGTCGCACATACTCACTCTCCTCTCTGCTTCTGTCAGCCATGTTGTAATGTAGCTGACTTGATGCCAGTCTCATGCCTTTGGCTTTTTCAGTCCTCAGAACTGGGAGTCAAATAAACTTCTGTTCTTGGTAAATCATCCAGTCTCCGGTATTTCCGTAAGTAAGACAGTAGTGGACTAAGACACCTTTTAAGAAGATTGAAGATACTAAGATTCATCTTAGAATTATTGGGATGTCAGAGAAGTCATGACACCTTTTTGCATAGAAAAACACAGGAAAATACATCATGATTTTTCTGACGACCCAATAAAATGATGGTGATGGCCAACGGTAACTATGAGGATATTGGAAAACAGGGAGGCTTGAGGATACAATAAGAAGATATATTAGTTTTGTTTACAGTGGTTAGTAAAATACCCAGATGAAATATCTTACAGAAGTGAGAAATATAACAATAGGGAGAAGCTGCTGCCTCACTCCTAAATGGAGAACTTTGGTTTACTGATTGATTCATAATGTGACAGTTTAATATTGCTTTGGATATCACCCTCATTTTTCTTCCTTGCCACTTCACTCAACAAATAATTATTAAGCAAACACTGTGCAGTAAATTTAAACTTTTCATATGAGTCTAAACTGTCTCCCTGCTCTTTAAGTGCACTGGAGTACTAGACTTTTGTAATCTCTACAGTGCCTCAGCCAGAATACTTGCTTATAAAGCATTTATTAGAAGGGACTGATAATACTTGAAGTTATTTGTAGTTAACTAAAAATGATGAAAAAACAAAACCAAAACTGAAAAATAAAATTGGAAGAATAGGGTAGGAAAAGAATATAGTAAGGGAGGTTAGCAGCATCCAACCATCTAAGAGACTCTAAAAAACAAAAGCTGAAGGAAAGGAACTGAAAATACATATCTGGATTGCATTTGAAGGAAATCACTGATTTTCACAGACAAACCACTTTCGATGAAGTTCTGGGAATGGAAACTCGGAGAGTCACAAGGAGGGGGTGGTGGTGGGGGAGTTGAAGATGAAGGGAAGTTTAAGGACTGGAACCACAGATGGAAATAAAGGATAGAGAGATTGAAGAAATAATGATCAACAAGGAAAGACGTCCTTTAAAGCAAATCCTGTACTGTTCACACATCTTTCTATAACTCTCATTAACACGGTGTTCTGTGCGTGGTCATGCACGTTTATGGGTGATATTAAGCAGGTAGCAGATTATGCTCTGTCAGGATTAGGATCAGGAAAGAATTCCTGAGGGATGGAACAAGTGGGGAAAGGCGACAGGACATGAGGAACCCGAGGGGTGACCAGAGGCTGTGGGCCCTGTAGCGCATGGCAATGATGTTGGCTTTTTCTCTGAGGAAGATGAGGAGACAGTGGAGGACTTTGGGCAGAGGGATGTCATGTGCTTTTGGTGAAGTTGATTTAGAAGCAAAGTTTGGGAGATAACTTTTTCCATCATGTCAATCAACTTGAGGGTGAATCCCTAATTGTGTAGGGCTATGATGTGTGCCATTTCTTCCTCACTTCCTCCATGAACAGGAAATTATTGAGACTGTGATGTTATGTGGTAGTAGCTAAACTAATTGGAATGTGCAGAAATGTTTTTTTTTTCCCCAAGATTTTTGCTAGAGGGTGCATGTTAGAGAAACAGAGACAGAGAGACAGAAAGCAAGCATCACCTCCCAGGGTGTATGGCCATGCCACAGTCCCCTCTCCTCTATTCTCCTCTTGGGATTTTGGACATGTGTGCATACATGCCTGGCATGAGTTTCAAGCTGCCAGGTCCAGGATTTGAACTGTGATCAGTCATGTAGGAATCTAGTGCCTTAACAACTATGCTACCTGCTGGCCCTGTAGAAGTGTTTATAATCCAACCTCCAACAATTTGTTATTAAAGAAAAAAGTATTCAATGACGCTTGCGTCTGGCTAAACTGACCTATAAAGATTCTTGCTGAAGACAGGCCAGGCTGATCACACATCACCTGGGGTAGAGTAGGGAGCAAGTCGGATATCCGGGTGGGGGTTCCTGCTAAACTGATGTGGCAGAGTTCATGCTGAAATTATATACTACAAGTAAACACGCAGGTGGCCATAGAAAGTTGAAAAACATGACTGAAGTTTGGTGAAGCAGAGAATCGTTGTCACTGCTGGTCTAAGAGGTCGAAAGTGTGTCTCTAATATTGTAGTTGCCTGATCACTATTGAATTTAGGAAATAATTGTTTTTATTAGCCATATGTATTTTCTTCCTCCATTGTCTGTAGATATCCTGTATCCATTATTTTTCTGTTGCCCCCCCCCCTTTTTTTTTTTTTTTTTTTTTTTTTTAAGCTGTTGGGTCTTAAGGATAATAGATACTCCATTGTTGTATATGTTGGAAGTATTTTCTGCTATTGAGTTACTTTCACTTTGTTCTCAGTACCTTTCGTTGTTCAGGAACAAATCCAGTTTTGACATACAAAGGGACATGCTGATATTCACATACAGGGGATTTATGACCATGCCACATATGTCTGTATTTGCTTTGAAATGCCCTTCAATAAAAACCATTCCAGCTTGGTGATTCTTATCTTCCCTTGCTAGTGTGGGAGGCTTCCTGCTTTGTGTCCTCTGCACATTTGTGTTGAGCCTGCATAGCTTAATTTTAACCTGGGGAAAAATCCAGAAGAGAAGATATTTTCAGTCAGGTCACATTACTGTGAACACCTGTGAAATTCAGGATATTTTCTTGGGGTAATTTAAAATGTAGGACATTACCCTGCCTGAAGCAAATTGCTATTGTCGTGCAGATTCGGAGGTGTTACTTGGAGCCAAAAAACCTTATCCCTTTAACACCAACACTGCTTCTAAGATTCATGCTTCCAACCCTCAATCCCCCCTAGTCTGAAGTAACTAATATAGCCACCTGTTGAAAGCTTACGGTGGAGGGCTGGTCCCATAGCCTAGTAGTTAAGTGCTGTGCATTGGGAGCCCGATCCCATATGACTGTGGTTCAAACTCTGTTCCCAGAGGCTTGAAAACCCTCACCAGGGACATGAGCATGTGTATCCAAAATCCTGACCGGATAGCGATCTGGACGAAAAGGACTGCGCTGTGACCTAGGCCTAGCTGGGGGTGCTTTCTCTCTCCCTCTCTCGCTGGTAAGTACTTGTGCCCGCTGGCAATTTGTAAAAAGGAAACTTATGGGGGAACAGAGTGGAGCCTTTCTGGTCTGTTTTACTCTCTTCCATGATGATCACCAACAGAGATATTTTACATTTTATTTATTAGCCTTTCTTGCTTTTCTTCTGGTTTGCATTTCTAAATTTCTGACCCTAGAGGGGCAAACAAAGTTACAACCACTTCCTTTCACTGTAGGGTCAAAATGACTTGATCAAACAGTAGCTTCAAGTACCTGGCTGAGGACTTTTCTTCCCCTACTTAATCATGTGAATTGTCTTGTTTTGGTGAACTGTTGACTACCACCTACTCTCATCCTCCTACCTCCATTTGCAGATAAAATCTAATTATCACCTCAGGATGGTTTCTTGACATATAATCACAGACACGAAAGAAATTAGAACACCTTGACATTTACTTAAAAAAAAACCTGTTTTTTTTAAAACCAATGCTTTTAAGTTGCTATTTCACAATTAATTTTTGAAAAAGAAAAACGAAAGAAAGCACTGAATGAAAGAAAAGAAAACAAATGTTTCACTGTTAGCAATCACTCTACTTGGCTTATTACAGTAAAGATCGTAGTAGAAAGAACAGTGGAAACTCATGATACTTATGAAATCGATGAAAAAGAAACCTTTTTTTTTAAAAAATGTGTATTATGAGAAACCTATGCATGAATTTCCAATTTTTTTGGTACCTTAATACATTATTACTTTAGTTTTATTTTCCATGAACTTTATGAAGTCCTCTCCTACCTTGAAGAGTTCAGGGAAGTTTTTGTTCTCTGCATAATTACCAACTTTCCTAGCTTTGCTCAGAATTTGGAACACAGAACATCATGATACTGCTACCGTATAATCCAGCCCTAGGTTATTCCAGACTTCATTCCTTAAACCCATTGATTTATTTCAAGACTTGAAGATGTGGATTTCTGGAGCAGGAATCTCCAATGCACTGAGTCCCAAGCACAAGAAATAGACCAGACAGGGAGTATTTAGTGGAGGCGAGGGGTAGAAATTGTGCTAAGACATAGTACATTTTACCAAAAACAGTGACACATTTAAAGCAACCAGCATGATAGACTCTCAAAAATAAAAATTGAAGAATAGGGGCCAGCAGGTGGCAAGGTGGTTAAGGCACTAGACTCCCACATGGCCAACCATGGTTCGAGTCCCAGACCCGACAGCTTGAAAAATCACACTGGGCATGTGTGTGTGTGTGTCCCCAAAATCCCAAGAGAAGAATAGATGAGAAGAGATTGCAGCATGGACATCCCACCAGAGAGTGATTTCTCGTTTTCTCTTTCTCTGTCATTCTCCACTGAGTATATGCATCCTATGACAAAAGCCTAAAAAAAATATTGAAGAATAATGCAAACACAAAACATATTTATAACTCTGTGTGCCAGATTGGAGAGAGGAAAATAAAAAGTGAGAAAAATATTTTGTGAAAACATTATTAGCTTATTTGTAGCAACAGCCTTCAGAAAATCAATAAAAACAGGTCTCTAGAGTAGTAATTCAAATTTCCTGTCTTGGAGGACTCTGGCTATAAAGCTGGGAACTTTTCAGCTGCTCTCAGATTTGAACCTCTCAGCTCCCAGAGGGTAGTTAGAATGGAAGGCAAGATGGGCTGCTGTAGAATGTTCAGACCAAACGCACTGGCCACACTGTGGAGTCCAAGTGTTGCTGTCTAGATAAGCATATTTTTATGTATAAAATTGTGCCATTTAAGGGTGAATTTTTTTTTTTAAATAGAAGAACTAATAAAAAATAATGTGTAAAACCATGAGGAGACATAACGCTCACCTGTCTTTCTCCCACTTAGAGACCACATGTCTCTTTGAAATAAAAATGAGGCCAGAAGGAACAGGCCTCCCTAGGCCCAGCCTCAGTTAAAGGGGCCAGAGGGACTGACTGAGTATCTGTCTCAAAAATACGCCCTCCTTACAGCCCAGCCGTGGTAGCGCACCTTTGATGTTGCTGCTTGGAAGACTGAGGCCCCATCAGAGGCCCAGGTTTGATTCCCCCACCCTAAAAAGTTGGTCACCATGGTGTGTGGCTGAAGCAAGAGGATTCTGACATAGAAGAAAAAGGAAAAAGAAAAAGTCTATATGTATATTTATTCTCCCCCTAGTACATCAATAAGAGATTCAGGTAGTTTAACAACTTTTTCTTTAGAGAATAAACATTACCAAGCCAGCTGGTGGTATGATGGTTGAGGTGGCTGGATCCCACATGGCTGACTAAGCTGGTTAAGCCCTGGAGCCAGTGGTTGGGAGAACATGCCTGGTGCACGTTCAAGCACCTGCATATGTGCCAAAAATCCCAAAAGGAGAATGGAGAAGGGACTGTAGAGTGGCCACCCCCCGGGGGATGCTTTATCACTTTTCTGCTCTGATGAGTGTACACATCCTCTAAAAAGAAATTGAAAAAGAGAGAGAGAGACTATGAAGGATGAAAGCCATTTAATGGCCATACACTTTTATTTTTGTGAGTTACTTAGTCATCATCATAGCTAATATTATAGAAGTTTAGAAATGTTCTCATCTGTCGATATTCATCACCCTGTGGATCCAACTGGACCCGTATTAACCCCTTTTCAAGGATGAGGAATGTGAGAGGGAGGTAAACAACTTTGGGTCCACAGCCAACAACTGCAGAAACAGAATTAATACCCAGGTCTTCTGAATCCAAGTTTGTGGCTGCTTTCACCACCCCAGATAACCTGGTGGATTACACTCCTATGTTTGCAAGAATACGAGCTTAGGATGCACACTGGGGAGGAGGGGAGAAGGAGGTGGAAGTGTCAGCAGCAATGTAGCCAGATGGTGAGAGGGCCACAGTCATCACATGAGAGATTCTTAATGTGTGGGGAACTGACCCAACCCTGTGAACTTGATCCAGCTCTTGCTGGACTCTAGTTATTTTCCTGTGGCCAACTTCTCCCTCCATGGCATGTGTCCCATCCCCTCGGTTTACACACTGCCATCTTGGATGTATAGGCATGCTGTTTCTTTTGCCTGGACCCCGATAAAAACGTAAAAAGTTTCATTTTGTGAGAGATGATGTAGTCAAGTCATGTTCTTGAGCAGGTAAAAGTTAGGCCAAGGATCCATGGAGTAAACTGGAATCATTTATCATCCATGAAACCTACTGTCTTCCTCCTTCTCTCCCTCCCATTCTCACTCTTTATCTCTCTCTCCCTCCTTTTCCTTATTTTTCTCATTCCTGCAAAACTCTTAAGGGGTGATCAGGATCCTTCATGTCCAAGTTCATCTCAGTTGGCTCAGGAGACCCACTGGCTTGAGCTATTTCCCTCTGACCCTCTCCTTGGGCCCATCCCACCTGCTGCCACAGTGCCTCTTCTTTGTTCCCTCATGTATTTTTCACCCAGTCTTAGCTTGAAAGATAATTAAGAGAAGCATTATACAATTAATGGCGTAGTTGTTAAAGGAGGTGGATCTCACATGACTGAGTCTGTGGCTGGAATGTAGCTCTGGTGGGTTAAACAACACACTAGGCATGTTGTGTACATGCCCCCAAGTCCTGACAGGATGGAGAAATGGAGAGGAGAAAACTTTTTTCTTTCTTAAAGCCTGTGCATGTGCACAAGAGAGAGAGAAGCATCCTTCACGTGATCTGGTCACACTGTGGTCCTCTTCCTCTAGTTCTCCAATCTTTGAAATCCTGGGCACTCGCATACATGCCCAGCGCGTTTCATGATTGGATTAGGAATTTGAATCATGTTTTCCATGTGGATTTGGCTTCTCTTGAGAAGAACATGACATTTATTTTTTAGGCTGCACAGTGAAGAGACCAGGAAGCTCACTATTTTACTGATTCATATCACCTCAACCATTTTCTTTATTAAGATTGTGGATAGAGGAAGGCAAAAAATATGTATAAGTGAATCCTACAGTGACAGAGTACATTCACGATGCTTTTTTAGTATGAAGAGGTAGAGGTCATCTTAAAAGATTACATTAATGCTGTTTGCTTCCCAAGTGACCCTTCAGTACAGGTGCATTTGTATTTTTAGACCTTTGAGGAGAATTTCAGAACCTTGCTGCAAACCGTAAGCTAGTACTGGAGACCAGGTAGCCTGCTGATGCATAAACACCTCACTGATGTTGAGCAGCTAGAATGAATCAGTATGGCACAGGCTTGTCCCATCCCATTCCCTGGGAGGAGAGGAGATCTGTTACAAAGTCCAGTGAAAAGGTTTCACGAGACAGCTGGCAGTCAGAGGCAGAAATGGGAGCTTTTGCCTTCCACCCCGGACTCCCACAGCCCATTGTTGGCTTCTACTACCCATGTTGGTATGTGAAGGGGTGCAAATAAGAAACAACCTGGTCTTCAATAGTCATGAAGATTTTCCATGATGGGATCAAGGCTTTCTCCTTCCATAATACGTAGTTGACTGTTTAGATACAGAAGTGCCTTTATACTCCATTCCTTAGGAGTAGCATTGGATTTTGACTGGAATGTTCTCATTGCAGACATCCGGTCGACTGTGTTCCTGGGGCTATTAATGATAGAGTCAAATTCCTAGGGTCTAATGTGAAACCAGACTGTTCAAAAATTGTCCCTTTCCC
>NW_006199342.1:272203-273609 GCF_000334495.1 Tupaia belangeri chinensis
GAAAGAGAGGGAGAAGCAGACCATTATTAGTTGTTTTTCAGTTTGTGATACTATGTACACCGATGGTAAATCTATCCTAACATCTCTTCTTCTTTCCTCCACTCCTAACTCTTCCTGGGTCTGAAGTTAGAAAAAGATTACAGAAGTGGGAAATGAATACAATTCATTCTTGAGCATGTAAGATAGTAGTTGTCCTTTTTCCTTTCTTATTTTTGCCATAAAACAAATATTGCTAGATATACCAGTTACTTTCCAATATTAAAAAGAAAGAAAATCAGAGTTATAAAGATGAAAGAAACAAGAACAAGATTATGAAAATTATTGTGAAAACATTATCAAGATGTAAAAAAAATCAAGAAGTCAATTTCATTATCAAGATGTAGAGAAACCAAGATGTCAATTTCTTGTACAGATGAGTTTTTTTTTTTTTTCCAGAAGACACAAGAACTCTCCAGAAAGAACAGCAGGGAGAAAATACCTCAATGGAATGTGGTCACACTGCAGTCCTTTCTCCTCCATTTCTCCATCCTGTCAAGATTTGGGGTATGCACACACATTCACCCAGCATGTTTTTCAAGCCTCCAGAGCTGGGACTCAGATCACAGTCAGCCCTATAGGATCCAGCTCCTTTAACCACTGCACCACAGAGCTAGCCTGGGAATTATTTTAGGGAAACAAATATTTTATTTCTTTAAAGACATTTTTAGTAATGATTACTTAGTAGTATTTATTAAATATAGTTCTTAAGGTTTTTACATTTAAAATTAATTCTTAAATAACTCAGTTTTTGTAGAGACAGGTTTTTAGGGAAAATTGTGTTGCAGACTTTCTGTCTTTACAAAAAAAAGTCCTGCTGTTCCAATAGATTGATCTAATCAATCAATTCCTTGATTAGAGATCAAAGCAAGTGTCCAATTCTATATCCTTACATTGGGCAAATTCATCCAGAAACCATGTGGCTGAGAGCCAATTAAAGACATGAAATCCAATCCAGTTTGTGGCAATCATCTCGAGCCTTCACACTTTTTTTTTTTTTTTATAGACCACAGATTAGTTTGTTTTTAACACCCATCATGCCATGAATTCATAGGGAATAGGTTCCAGTAGCTCAGGCTCCTTTCCATTGGTTCTCACACAGTGTGCTTCTCTGGGTGGAGCAGGCTGGCGCTTTAGTTGAACCCAGGTACCTTTCCCTTTGGCTTCTTTCTTTTTCTGCTCATTTTCCTTCACATGTTTTAGGAAGCTATCTCTGCTCTTAAAATGCTTAATATGCTCATTACACACATTGATTCTCTTGGCAAGAATCTTGCCCTTAACTTGTTTGTTCACAACAATGCCAACAGCATGCTGGGTAACATTGTAGACTCTTGCAGTTTTGCCATGGTAACATTTGTGCGGCATTCCTT